>NW_020327716.1:0-23583 GCF_001858045.2 Oreochromis niloticus | reverse complement strand
TGTTATGGACAGAATTCGTCCTGTTGGACACAAGAAGCAGACTCCAAAAAAACTTTGAGACTCTGCAGAAGTCCTGATTAGGCTGCTGTTTATCCAACTGGCTCACTGTGGTTTTTATGAAGTCATCTGTAATGTGTCACCTTTTCTGTAGAATGAAGAAGTGCTTCCCTTCTTTTAAAGGAAATACAGGCTTACAAAGATCCTCTAAACATGTTCTGAAAATCCTAAACACAATCATTAAATCAAAACTGCAAGAAACAATTTATTTAATCACTCTTCTTCACTTAATTCCTTAACTTAGTAAAAAACAAAACAAAACAAAAAATAGACAAAAACTCTTCTGCTGTCTCACCTCTGTCAGTGTTCATGCTGTTGCAAGAACAGGTGGAGGTGCAGGTGGAACTTTGACTTCACTGTGGTTTCTATGTGCAGGCAGGAGTGTGACATCTCAGAACAGCAGAGGATTGTGGTGCGCGGTGACTCCTGCTGCGACGCCCCGTCTGAGTGTCCTGAGCTCCTGGTCCTCAGCAGACGGCCCACACACTCATTTATCACCATGTCTTATCCTGCCTGTAAGAAAGCAAAGACAAGGCTAACATTACAAACAGCCAGCAACCAATCCCTTTTACTCCACCGCCAAAAACCAGTGAGAAACACTAGCTAGTATTAACTTGGAATCAAAGTCCACTAGGGCTGCCACAAACAATTATTTTGATAGTCAACTAGTCACCGATTATTTTTGCGATTAGTCGACTAATCGGATCATGCATCCATTGGACGTAAAACGTACAGCTTATTGCACCAGCAGCATCTGCTCTTATATAACATTAGCTTACAGTTTTAAGTGTTTAGGGCAGGGGTGCCCAATCCTAGTCCTCGAGAGCTACTGTCCTGCAGCTTTTAGATTCATCCTTGTTCCAACACACCTGAATCAAATGAATGTCTTGTTATCAGGCCTTTGCCAAACTTGATGACATGCTGAAGAGGTCATCAAACCATTTGATTCAGCTATGTTGGAGTAGGGCATCTAAAAGCTGCAGGACAGTAGCTCTCGAGGACTAGGATTGGGCACCCTGGTTTAGGGTATGTGCAACTAAAAATAAAGACAAGATGATAGTTTATTAAATTTAATGAGATTTACAGATTGTTTCGGTAAAGTTTAATAAACTCCTTGCTATCTAAAATATAACGGGACACCGGAGTATATTCTGAACATCTCACACTTCTGATAATCAGTTGTCTGCTTGACGTTTATTCGGCCGTGTATGAACTATAACCTCAGCCAAACCGATTTACTCAGGAACAAATAAAATACTAAAAAAAAAAAAAAAAAAGGCCAAACAATAACATTTTTAAGTTATCTAACTGACTTATATATGTTCAACCTGAGTAGCGAAAGACGGTGGTTGCGTTTGAAAACGATTTGCCTGGAGTCCGGTGTTCTCACGGGCTCTAGTGAGCCTTGCCCCCGGCTAGCTTTGGAGCTAGTGGGTAACAGACGTCTCCGAAAACGTCGGAGCGCTTTTGAAATATGCGGTGTCTTGATAAACTGAGCAGATATTTGAGGTTTACACAGCTACATTCTCGCCTGAAAATATGTTAAACGTTTAGTTTGTGACCCAGAAAGATTAATAAGAGTAATATTAAAACTAACTAGCTGCCGCCATTGTTGAAAACTGAGCAGGGCCGCGCTATGAATTCTGGGACACTGCTTCTTCTTCTTCTTCTTCGGAGCGTAACGGCAGCTGGCATCCTTGTACATGCAGTGCTGCCATCTTCTGTTTCAGTCCGTTATTACACTCTTAAATCCTACTACTTATTCCTGCGTCTTTTGTGATCTTACAAAGCTTCAAACCACGCGTCGACTATTAAATCAGTCGTGACTGTAATCGTGACTAGTCGACTAATCGTGGCAGCCCTATTCAGCAACAAAGACGCCATCAAAAAAGTCACGGCCATCAGAGCAACATCAGAGAAACAATAAAGTCTAACCATGGAAGGTATATAGAAATATATGCATAAAGACACAAAAACAAAGAACATCGACAATGAGCACCTTTCGTTTTGCTGAAAGTGATATAGCTTTCTCTTCCATCAACTGAAACCACCAACATTTCAGGTGTGCATGCTGGGCAGCTGAAGCTGACATCACAGCACAGCTGCTCTTCCTCATCAAGAAAGCTGTGCTGCAGTGCAATCAACTATTACATTTAGGCAAAGATTACTTTTCATCCCTAAATGATTGACGGTCAGAAACTCTGACCTTGTCTCTACAGACAGCAGAGCTGCTGCCTTCCTGTGGGTAGGAGTTCATTTTTACCCATCACCCCAGTTAAATTTCACTGGGGTCTGTCTCATTTATATGCCAGAACCAACACTTTGAAGCACTTTTCTTTGTAGCTCAATGGAGACACACATTTATGATCAGGTCCCCCAGTTTCAGACACACTTGCACAAGCACACAGATGACCAATATCTCACAGTGGTTTAACACAGATCTGTCTGGGCTAAAGTACAGACATCGAACGCTATGACAGACCGAGGCAACTATGACCCTTGCAATTTTAGAAGAAGTCTGCTTGAAAGTAATCATGGACAGAATTCATGTTTCAAATTATTCTAAAAATGCACTTCAGCAAGTTTTTTTTTTTATAATGCCTACTAAAGATGTTTTCAAAGGGTTTCCAGATATGGGTTATTTCTAGTCCAGATTAAAAGAATAATTCAGTGAAGACCTCCATTTAAACAACTTTAAGCCTAGCACTAGGCTTAATCCATGTCTGGGAAACTGCAGCATTATCCATGGAGGCATGAGCATTTAGCATAATATAGACAACAACCTCTTTAACTTACCCTAAATCTGACTTGACTAACTCCAAGAAGGGAAACCCTGCTTTTACTGTCCAGGAAATGGAGATCAGTCACCCAGTGCAAGTGCAACTGTCATTTAAACTCAGTCTACAGTCAGACCAAAAGCCACCTCGCCAAAATGTATTTACCACAGCTGTGTGGCCAAAGGCAGGGGGCAGCTTGGGTACGGCTGTAAACATTAGCCTCTTTAACTGCAGCTGAACGCCATCCTCATTGTCTGCTACTTACAATGCAGTTAGAAAACAAGATCTACGGGTTTTCCTAATATCATTCACCACTGAAAATATTTTGGTCTGTTAGATATTTCAGCAGCATACACAATTTACATCCAATACTGCAACAAGCTACTTACCAGCATTTTTTTATCAGATAAACTCAATGAAACAAGTTGGTTAATTGGAAACAATTTCAACTTTCAAATCATGTCACTCTGTGTTTATTGGAAAGGAGATTAAATGCACGATAGCTGAACCACCCGAGGGACTCATAAAGTTTGATCTATGATTCCTGATACATTTTTGCTTTATAGAGGCAGAAATGTTGACCATGAAAGCTTTTTGTAGTGAACTATGCTGCTTTCACCTACAAAGCATCCAGAGCACACAGTACATGTTGCTATAAGCTATACCACATAGCTGCTACAATTTAAACACACCCACAATTTGTGTATAATCGCTATCGCCAGACTATGTCTCAAAGAGCTATGACCTGTTGATAAACTCACTGTTATGAAGATAGATTGGTTCCAGTGTCTTCATGAAACGCTGCCTTTATCCATCTTCTGGGCGTGCCTGCAGTGGACTGTGAACAGTTCCTTGTGAGGGAGCTGCTGGTGGAGCTCACAAGGTCCTCCTTATTCCTACATGAGCTTCAGTCTTCCTGATCTTTCTCAAACACGCCTCTCTCAGTGGGTCAACAGAATCTGGCACAGGACAGCTGTGATGAAAGAAAAGGAAGAGGTTTCTCCAAACCTCTGGACCAAGGAAACCCAGCTGGGTCCTGATGGTCTCCCACACTACTTTCACCCCGGGTGGACGTAGCTGTCGATAATAATCGGCACTCTGTTCACTGTTAGGAAAGGAAAAGAACAAGTTACACTACAGTACTGATACCTTCTGCTGCTCTTTTCAAACTTGCCACCTTACCAGGCTGTAGAGTGCTCTGAACACTTAAACACTTTGAAATCCATTACACACTCACACTCACAGTCTTAGGTGAAAATCTCCAAGGACAGCATTACATCTTTGCTATGAACAGTAACTCTGGAGCTCTGTGGAGTGTGCAGATGATCTCATTACTGTCTAAAAATGGATAACAAAACCGAAGGAGTGCCGAATCATTGACAAATACAGAGTAACAGGTGTGGCAGCATGGCTAACTAGGTAGCAACAAGCCTCTAACACAGCAGCGTGTATGCTAGCGGCTAATCTAGCGAAGAAATGAACAAGTGCTTTTAGGTGTTGTAGAAGGATAAGATGATAAGCTGTGTGTCTTTTTTCAGAATGACCTGCTTGTATTTACCTTCATTGAAGGAGTGGTCAGTGTGGGTATAGCCATGAGGCAAAAAAGACAGCTGAAGCGGAAGAGTGTGGTGAACATGGTGCCGCCGCGGCCAGCAGGTTTCCAAGCAGGGATTCGGGTAGCAGGAAGGCTTTGGTAAGCCGTCCAACATCCAGTCCCATTTTGTGAATGCCAATAAAAAAATAGCTAGATGTCCATGTGTAATTTGTGTGGAACAATATTGCACAAGAAGCTTAATAGATTTAGAAAACGATAACAAAAAAAAATAAAAAATTGAAGGACAAAAGATAAATGTCCTTTTTTTTCCAAAGTTTACTCGCCCTGCTGAGTGGTGTACAGCGTTAAGAGGCCAGCATTCGGACTCCAGAGTTTAACGACCCTAGTTCGAGTCTCTGATAGTAGTCCGTCTGCTACAGCAGGGTAGGCCCAGAGTGAAAGACGAAGCTCAAGCCTGCCTCCATTTTTCTCTCTCTCTCTTTTTTTTCATTTCTTTTTACTTTTTTCAAGCCGCAATTAAAAGCTCAGGGAAACACTTAGTTTTAAGGCGGCCTTTAAGGCACCCTATATATCAGTCCATACAGCGGTAAGGGCAATCTCATGTATCAGTTACACATATATCAACCAAGAGAAAACAGGCCCAAACCAAGAGGTTGCAGGGAAAAATCAGGTGTGAGTGTGTGAAATTTACTAAGTATTGGAGTGCAAAATGCCTGGTCTCCAGCTCATTTCCAAAAGGCTGGGTGCGTGATGTACGCGTTGTGGTCTTTAAATAGAGGAATTTTCCCGCTTTTGTTTGCCCGTCATGTGGCGACATGTGGCGGGCTAGCAGCTTAGTACCATAGAGGCCCGGGTTCGAGCCCTAGGCTCACCTACCCTACCTCTCTATGTTCATCTGCTAGGGGAGGTCCAGGCAGGGGACCTTGGAGTGAAAATTCCAAGGCCTGGACTTCCCCTGATTTTCATTTTTCTCTGTGTTTTTTCTTTTACTGCCAGCAACAAACAGCCCAGCCCCATTTATGGGACCTCCTTCTTGTCATGGCTACCAAGGACCACTCTTCTTCTGCCAACAAGTCATTGCCTGACAAATAATTATTTCCTATGTTTCCCTAGGGGCTTTTTTTAATCTCCAATATCTTTACATATCTTGCTAGATAGACTTCCCTCAACAGGGTTTACAAACGCCTTATCCTCTTTGTCCACTTCAAATAACTTTAAACAACTATTCTTAGATTTCTTGCAACATCTGCTGTCCTCTTGCACAGATTACGCTTTTTAAAAACTAACAAACACTTTTTTTTTTTAACGTCAACCACATTTTTGGAACTAGATAAATAAAGCATATATAAAAGTCACTACCAAAAACTCTTGCAGCTTCTACCTTGTTATAGGAATGTTGTTTGTGGCTCAAGATGACTTGATTTCATCCATGAAGGATACATTTGATATATGTTTTCACATATTATAGACCAACAAGTTATTATAGCAGTTTAAATACGAGCGATCGGTTTTTGGAAGACGATCATTTTTTTAGCACAACACCGCTAAGCACCAACTCATCCATCCTTTCTCCTTTTCTTCTTTTCATGCCGCCACCATGGGAAGCGCCCACAAATGTGTCATTTCACACTGGCAGCAGGCTCGCAGAGCTAGCTGTGGTGCTTGTTCTTCTTCTCTGACTTTGCTGTTTCACCGTGTTTAGATAACGTGCCATCCGCAAACACTCGCACTCATTTTCGTGCTTTAGCTTTGTACTCACGCGCACACACACGTGCACACATGCACACACACACACACACGTGTGTGTTAGTTTAGTCTGTTCAACCTCTCTTCGTGTGGAAACACACATATCTAGAACTATTCTTTAAGGATGTCTGCATTTCACACAACTGTCTAATAGGATAAAATAATTGACATTGTATACCCAAAGGTCAAGTCTGGATAAACGTGTATATGATCTCCAACTTGAATGCAAAGCCAAGGCATATAATTGTGTGGTGTGTCAACTCTAATGTGTTTCCTCTCTGTGCAGGGGGATGACTGAAGCTATCACCTTGCTAATCCTTGCTGTCCAAACTGGCCTCATTGAGCTGCAGGTCATCCACAGAGCCTTCCTCCTCTCTATCGTCCTCTTTATTGTTGCTGCTTCCATCCTGCAGTCCATGCTGGAGATAGCTGATCCTATAGTCCTAGCCCTGGAGCATCTAGAGGCAACTAAGATAATATACCAAAGACTTTTTCATGTGTTTATTTTTAAGAAAACTCTGTGTCCCACTGTTTGTTTTATTTTTACTGATCATAAACAACTATTAATAACTATGGGCAGTTAGTTAATTATCACAGAATTCATTATCTATGGTCATCAGTACAACTCATGCTAACATCATAATTAAGTAATACTACGGTGTACTGTCCTTCTTTCTTCATTCCTAAACAGGCAGTTTGTCTTTTTGACATCATCTGACTGAAAGTGTGTTTGCAAAGCCTGCTATCAACCTGCCTGCTTTCTCATATGCTGGTTTTGCTGCCCGTCCCGTAGGAGTTTGTGGAAGCACTTCCGTGCAGTTTCTCTCTGTCTCTTCCTGCTGATCTTTCCAGCGTACATGGCTTATATGATCTGCCAGTTCTTCCACATGGACTTCTGGCTTCTCATCATCATCTCCTCCTCAATCCTCACCTCTCTCCAGGTAACACACAACCGCATCGCAGTGTGCAAAAACGTTAAATTAAATAGTTTAAACTTGCTCTACCCAAACAGTTCAGCCCAATAATAATTAAACATGTATATTGCTTGTTTTTTAATTCCATAATAACTCTGAAACACTCTACCGCCAGGTGCTTGCACTCTGTTGATCTGTTGTTCTCTTCATGGTGGAGGAGTTTCGTACAGCTCCAGTGTAGAACATGGATGAAGTCATATATTGTGTAAATGGGAGCTACAGATTGCTGGAGTTCTGCTATGTGTCACACACACACACACACACACACACCAACTCTTTGCTAAGTTCTGACTGTAAACAGACACTGTCATGTAATGCATCAGCACTGTCTCTGCCTCACTGTCAGTGATTTGTTACCTCACCAGGTTGCGGTGTGCGTGGTGTGCTATGGTGTATCAGAGACTGTATTTGGCGAGTGGAGTGTGATGGAAGCACCATCATCTTGGTCCACTCGTACTATAACGTCTGGCTCAGAGCCCAGCTGGGCTGGCAGAGCTTCCTGCTCAGGAGAGATGCTGTAAACAAGATAAAAAGCCTCCCTACAGCTAGCAATACACAGCTGGAGCAGTACATCTCTCTTATTACCTTTTAGTCGCATTGGTTGATGTGTTAAATGTGCTATAAAAACTCAATTTGACTTTGACATTTCTCATTTGAAGAGTCTGTTTGTTTATTTTGATCGTTTCTGTACAGCTGACCAGAGTTGGTTTCACCCGAGGTCGTTAACTAAAACAACAATTTGTTCAAAAGACAAATTTTTGTGAGATTTAACAAAGTAAAAGGTTTGATTATTCAATTCTCTGTTAATTCAACTCAGTGTTTACAGCAGTAAAATAATTTCTTTTATTTCCACAGTAGCTTTCCTGGAGAGATCTGCAGTACTTACCTGCCTAATGCTCTCAGCCACCTTGGATGGACAAGACTGCCAAATGCCTCAGTGTGCTAGTGAAGCGCAGCTGTTTCTTCTAAGCCCGATTTGAAAAAAAGATTTAAAATTGGTTTTGTTTTTTGTTTGTGTAAACACTTTGCACTGACCATTATTGGAGAATTAAAAAGCGCCTAAGTCAAGGAATGTGTGTGCACATAACAGAAAACTTGGCAAAGAACCAATTTTAAATCTTTAAGCACTTTGTTACTAGCAGCCTGTCACAAAAACACATTTTGTATAGTGGTTTTCTTTTTTCTTTTTTTTTTAAAATCTTGTGAATAAAATGTATACAAATGTGTGTGATTAATCACAATGTGTTAGTGTGTAATCACCCTGAGACATGCATGCCTGTCTGCTAGCGTCAGATCTAAAGCCATTTCTGATTTGGAGAGGCAGGCTGCAGATTCTGTCCAGATTATCCCAGCTCTGGTCACTAAACATCCAGTCTTCACTTATCAAATGTGTAAAATTCAAGACTGGTCCCAACAAGGCAAAAACTGCATAGCCACACAAGTCCCAGCGTTTCCCACAGCAGCAGCAGCAGTGAAAAGAAAGTGGATAAAGGATGAATGAGTCTGTGCTTATCGGGTCTCTGCTCTCCCCAAGCTGGCGTTGTTGTTGGTAGCCATGACAAGGGAGATAGTCCCAGCTTTATAAATAAAGGCCCCAACACCCCGAAAAAAGAAAAACAGAAAAGAAAAAAAGGTCGGGATTCCCTGCGCAGACCAGGAATCCCCTAGCAGGCCGAAGCTCCAGACAGGAGTCGCCATGAGTGATTGAGTGAGAATCGAACCATCGCCTGTCTGTGCTTCAAGCTGCCAGGGGCGGGCGGCAAGTGCTCTGCGCCACCTGCCGGGCCGTGGAACTCGTGCAAATTTGATATATTTGACTTCTCTGAAGACAAATTATTTTTGAAAAGGAAAAATAATAATTTTAATGTGAGGCAAAACATGTATGGTGCTCGGTAAAGATGACACGCCGACTCACTTCTTCTTTTTTTGTTTTGTTTTGTTTTTTTTTTGTTTGAGAAAGTTTGTTTTCAACTTAGACCATTGTCAGTGACGTCATTCTACGCGACTACCACAGGCAAGGAAATGCCTGAATCTGTAGATCTTTTTCTTTTCTTTTTGTTGTCTAAAACAGAAAAATCCCGAAACAGTCAGCTCACAAAGTTGCAGGTTGGTGGGAATTTGGCAGAACAGCCAATGACTTAAAGCATTTAGGTGCATATATCTTGCCACAAGACATGTGTGCTAAGCTAGCTAAATTAGTTTCTGTTAGCGAATCAAGTTCAAGCTCCTCACATATCATCATCCAGGGTACAGTCATATGCTGATGAGGAGATCCCATGCAGGCAACATTAAGGCAGTGTAACAAGTTAAATATGCACTGATTTTAAGCTATTTCCTAATATCTAACCATTATGATAAATGTTTGCCTGCAACTGACACAGCCAACACAAATGTCATTGAAAAAAACAAAAGCCTGTGATAACATGTTTTTGTTTTTCTAGAATAGAAGAAGCACATTTTAAAAAGCCAGTAGGAATAAATCTTTGTTGTTACTGCATGATTAGAATGAAGTAACAACAAGTCTGGCTGGAATAAGAAGTGGTAATCTGTGTACTGTGCTAGTGATCTGCATAATTCACCTTAGATGGTCATCTGTTTGGATGGCTGAAGTGGGCTAACGCCACAGCTAATTTCATCAGGCTGCTAATGAAACATCTAAAATGATAGATGGTTAACTACACAACGGAAGCAAGAGCATTACAATCACTTGATTTAATGAAAGATTTTCCCCCAAACTTTTGATCCAAATGAGCAAAGTACTGCAACCATCTGAACCTTCTAGGTGTTACATGTTACAGTGTTGCACTCTGGCCAGCTTTAAAAATGGAAAAGTCTTTGTGTGGTTTACTGGGTTCTGTAAATGAGGCTCCTTTCATTTGTGAGCGTGTTGTTCTTCTCTTCCCTTTTGTCCACCCTTACAAGGTGAAGGTGCTGCCCACCCATGATGCCAGCAAGGTGCGTGCAAGTGGATCCGGCCTTAAAACCACTGGAGTGCCCAGCTCTCTGCCAGTGAAGTTCAACATTGATGGCAAAGATGCAGGTGAGGGACTGCTGGCAGTGCAGATCACTGTGAGCGCATGAACGTGGACCACACAATAATGTAACCAAAGTGTTGATATTTAGGTAACAGTTTTTATTTTCTCCTGAAGGACCCAGACGGGAAGCCCAAGAAGCAAATATCTGTGACAACCATGATGGGACCTACCTGGTGTCTTATGTGCCAGACATGACTGACAGGTACACCACACTCATTAAGTACGGAGGAGACGAGATCCCTTATTCACCCTACTGAATCAGGGCTCTGCCCACCCGAGATGCCTCACTGTATTTGATCCTGTCTCCCTCAATACTATTTAATATCTAAATGCTTGATTCATCATATTATAACAAATGTGCTGTTGTAGCTACTGACAGTGAGTTTGATTATATTTTTTCCATCTACCAAAGAGAAATAATATCTCTTAGTGGCAGGTGGATCACACACTGATTTTAACACTTTGCATATGACTGCGTAGGATGAGCATTTTATAACAGCATGTGTTGTTTTTGTTTATGTAAGGAAATACATCAGTTTCCCTTGTATTTTAAATTTGAGTGAAGATCCTAAATTGGCCCCACTCTTGACTTTGAGAAAGGCTGATCTGTGCTGTCCCTACATGAGCACAGTCAGATATAATACAGGCTTTCAGGAGCAGGAAGGCTAAAGGCTGTTTAATGTCTGATGTTACTGTGTCAGACATTTGCGTTCTCACTTGCATGGATAATATCTTGAAAACTTCAGAGCTGCAGTGCATGTGTAAAAGTGGCTAAAAAGCAGTGCATTAACATGTGTTTTGTCTCTTTGCGTAGCTGCTCAGTCCATCCAGACTCCTCTCCATATGCAACAGTGATGCCGGCTCTCTCCAAGTGATTCCTTCATCATCAACATCTGCATCCACGATCCACCAGCTCAACAGCAACATCTGTCAGCTGTGCATCCAACTGGAGGCCTTCGCCTGCTGTGCTGAGGCGCTGGGCCGCGATTTCCGTCCCTTGTTGACGACCTGGCTGTATCCTGTGCTGGAGAAAGCTGGTGAGGAGACGCTGCTGGTCAGCCAGGCGGCGCTGAGCTCCATATGGAACATCAATAAGGTCTGTGGATACGCTTCCCTCAAGGAACTGATCAATGAGAACTCTGACTACCTGCTTAATGACATATCACTCAACCTTCAGAGGCTCAGCCAGCATCCACAGGTAGTTATGACGTGTTTTTTGTTTTTAACCCATAAAAGTGTCATTATGTGCACGCACTGGACATAATCAGAAAAGAAGCATTCACAACTGTAACCATGTATGGAGCCAAGCCTGGAGCTGGACATGTAACGTGCCCCACTTTCCTCACATCCTGCTGCACCACTGCCTGCTGTTTCAGCCCATCCACCACCCCAGCATCCACCTGTATGCTCCTGGAGTTTTATGAGTAACATATTTGCAGGGAGTGATCCACCCGAAGACCAGGCACCGAGCTCAAACTGTATTCTGCCGCTGTGATTAATCCGTGAAATTAACTTGGCTTTGTTGCATTTTATTCGTTTTTATTTTCTTTTTCAAGTTGATTTCTGTTGTAATTTCTGGATAAAAGGTAAAAGTATTACAATTTTTATATGAATAAAATATAGTAAAAATGTCCTGTGTTTGGTTTTCTCAGCTGAAGCAGACCTAGATGCTGTTTGTGAAGCCTGTCTACCCTACCTGAGATCCAGACAACCCATCAGACTGCAAGAAGCCTGTTTAAGGTAAGTCTTTATTAAGGACCGCTGTAGTAAGTAACTCAATCTTTCATTTAGTTACTAATGTGTGTGAGTGTTACACACAGACAGAATGCCATAAATTAAAACTGTGCCATCCAGTTGACATTGTATTGCCATGTTGGTCATTAATAGCCACGTGACATGATTTATCAGTAAAATCTGAATTTAAATTGAATGCTTAACATCATATTTGGAGAGGTGCTGGGTGTTACACAACAAAATGTGACTTCAGGAGTCATTCATTGTCTCTGAACACTGAACATGAAACAAAGCACTGTGGCTATAGCTTTTGTTCCCTGAAGGAGAGGAACATGGGACCTGACAATTGAATACCTCAGGAATAATCAGGTTCCTGCATGTTCTGGGTAAAGACACCAGTATTCATGACTTTAACGTATATTACCTGTAATATAAGACTTTTAACCCTTTGCTGGAAACTTTAGTAAATCAGTTTGTGGGCCTGATTTAAATATCACCCTCACTCATTTTGTCCCTTGAGAAAGGAACTTCCAGAAATACGCAGATGTAGTTCAGCAGTGGTGGCTAAAACCAACAGGAGCAGTTAGGCTAACTTCAGGTTGCCACACCACAGAGCTAACTAGCAATAGCTAGCAATCCCAACTTGGCAAAAGTGTTCCTAGCCAGGTAAAGAGCATAAAAAGTGAGGAATGACTGTGATGATGAGTTTATATGTGGCATATCATCACAGGTCAGTTGCCTTACAGGCGTGAATAGAAGTGTCTTCAGGACACGTAGGGCCGTGATATCCCAATACTGTGTGTACGAATCTGAAAGGGAACTCATTTCACCTTTACACTGGCAGCTGATGCAAAATGTGTGCACTGTGAGAGCTACAGTAATGTAAAGGACAGATGGAAGCTGTGAATAAACAAAGTAAATGACTAAAAAATAGCTCAGAATGCAGTATGCAAGCAGCCTTTAATAACTCACATCATTCTGAATTATTGATCTAAGTGTTTGGGTAGCAACATAGCAGCCACAAGTAAAACACATGCTTTAATATACTTAAGTATTTTCCTGCTTGGAGGTGATTTAAAAAACAAACCTGAAGAGAAAGGCAGTGTTGAGTTAATGAGCTTATAGTTAAACTGTTGGTTCGCATGTTAAAGCCAGCAAAACTGGTTCAGTCTGTCACTTTGGATCATAGGAAGGTGTTTTCCATACAATAGATATTACATACAAAGCAAAACACAGCTCAGAGCTAATCCTGTTCCTGTGTTTCTTTCCCTTTCCTGCACAGTGTGTTCCGACACTTAATCCAGGTGGGTCCGGACACCTTCTGGTTTACTCTCAATGAGCTGCACTGCCCGTCCTCTTACATCCCACACCACCCCGACCTCCTGCTGAACGGCACGGGCAGGCCGAGAGACGAGTTCTCGGACAACGTGTTCAAACTGCTCAAGGAGGAGTTTGGCTCCGTTACTGAGACAGTTAACCAGCCAGTCAGCTAATGAGCTGCTGCTTGATGAAATTGACTCACCTCACAAACGGACGGCTTATTGAACCACGACTCCAACAGGTCAATTAGCTGAAAGAAAGTCTGTCAGCTGTGCCAAATAGTTGATCACCTAGCTCTGTGGAATCAAGAGCTACTCTGTCATTTACAAATATTACTTAGTCATCACCTTGATTATCTAACCTCCTAGCTTCTGCTAGCCACAATTAGTACTTACTGTACATTAACATTAGGTGAAAATGGAGCGCTACTGAGTTATGTTTGATTAAAAAGAAAAA
This sequence comes from Oreochromis niloticus, assembly GCF_001858045.2. Taxonomy (NCBI): domain Eukaryota; kingdom Metazoa; phylum Chordata; class Actinopteri; order Cichliformes; family Cichlidae; genus Oreochromis; species Oreochromis niloticus. The sequence continues at coordinate 9,929 of NW_020327716.1, read as the reverse complement.
ACAAAAGTACCGTATCTGATATTTTTGGCTCTTGCCTTATTTTACCCAGGAGGGAATCACAGCAGATGAATCCAAACACATTTTTACATCATATGACCTTCTTGATGTAATCCTCTCATTTATCCAGGCTTGGGACCAGCAGTAAGAGTATACTAGCTTTGGAAGCCCTGAGGGTGGCTGTCTCCTCCACCAAGGAGCCGCTAAAAAATACATGAAAATTGTATAAATATGGTTACAGCTGTTGATTGGGTTTTTTCTGAAGTTCAATTCAATTCAGTTTTATTTATATAGCGCGAAATCACAACAACAGTCGCCTCAAGGCGCTTTATATTGTACAGTAGATGGTACAATAATAGATTCAGAGAAAAACCCAACAATCATATGACCCCTATGAGCAAGCACTTTGGCGACAGTGGGGAAGGAAAACTCCCTTTTAACAGGGCCTGATTATTTAAGACCTTGTATGTGAGGAGCAGGATTTTGAATTCAATTCTGGATTTAACAGGAAGCCAATGAAGGGAAGCCAAAACAGGAGAAATCTGCTCTCTCTTTCTAGTCCCCGTCAGTACTCTTGCTGCAGCATTTTGGATTAACTGAAGGCTTTTCAGCGAGTTTTTAGGACTTCCTGATAATAAAGAATTACAGTAGTCCAGCCTGGAAGTAATAAATGCATGAACTAGTTTTTTAGCATCACTCCGAGACAGGATATTTCTAATTTTAGAGATGTTGCGCAAGTGGAAGAAAGCAGTCTTACATATTTGTTTAATATGTGCATTGAAGGACATGTCCTGGTCAAAAATGACTCCAAGGTTCCTCACAGCGTTACTGGAGGCCAAGGTAATGCCATCCAGAGTAAGAATCTGGTTAGATACCATATTTCTAAGATTTTCAGGGCCGAGTACAATAACCTCAGTTTGATCTGAATTAAGAAGCAGAAAGTTAGCGGCCATCCAGGTCTTTATGTCTTTAAGACATTCCTGCAGTTTAACTAATTGGTGTGTGTTACCTGGCTTCATGGACAGATAGAGCTGGGTGTCATCTGCATAGCAGTGAAAATGTATGCTATGTCTTCTAATGATGCTGCCTAAGGGAAGCATGTATAATGTAAACAGCATTTGTCCTAGCACCGAACCCTGTGGAACGCCATAATTGACCTTAGTGTGTGGAGAGGACTCTCCATTTACATGAACAAACTGGAGTCTATTAGATAGACATGATACAAACCACTGCAGCGCAGTACCTGTAATACCTACAGCGTGCTCTAATCGCGCTAATAGATTATTATGGTCAACAGTATCGAACGCTGCACTGAGGTCTAGCAGGACAAGCACAGAGATGAGTCCACTGTCAGAGGCCATAAGAAGATCATTTGTGACCTTCACTAAAGCTGTTTCTGTGCTGTGATGAGCTCTGAAACCTGACTGAAACTCTTCAAATAAGCCATTCCTCTGCAGATGATCTGTTAGCTGTTTGACAACCACTCTTTCAAGGATGTTTGATATGAAAGGAAGGTTGGAGATTGGCCTATAATTAGCTAAGACAGCTGGGTCTAGGGATGGCTTTTTGAGTAAAGGCTTAACTACAGCCACCTTGAAGGCCTGTGGTACATAGCCGATTATTAGAGATAGGTTGATCATATTTAAGATTGAAGCATTAATTAATGGCAGGACTTCTTTGAGCAGTTTTGTAGGAATGGGGTCTAAAAGACACGTTGATGGTTTGGAGGAAGTAATTATTGAAGTTAACTCAGAAAGATCAATTGGAGAAAAGAGTCTAAATGAATATCAATGGTACTGAGAGTAGCTGTAGATAATATTACATCTGTGGGATGATTATTAGTAATTTTTTCTCTAATGATTACAATTTTATTTGTGAAGAAGTTCATGAAGTCATTACTAGTTAACGTTAAAGGGATGGTTGGCTCAGTAGAGCTGACTTTTTGTCAGCCTGGCTACAGTGCTGAAGAGAAACCTGGGGTTGTTCTTATTTTCTTCAATCAGTGATGAATAGTAAGATGTTCTGGCTTTGCGGAGGGCTTTCTTATAAAGCAACAAACTATTTCTCCAGGCTAAATGATCATCTTCGAAATTTGTGACACGCCATTTCCTCTCCAGCTTACGAGTTATCTGCTTTAGGCTATGTGTTTGAGAATTATACCACGGAGTCAGGTACTTCTGATTTGAGACCTTAGTTTTCACCGGAGCTACAGTATCCAGAGTCGTACGTAGTGAGGAGGTAAAATTATTAACAAGATGATCGACCTCTGTTGGAGTAGCGTTCAGATAGCTGCTCTGTTCTATGTTGGTACAGGGCATTGAAGATGATAACAATGGGTGGATTATATTCTTAAACTTAGTTACAGCACTTTCAGAAAGACATCTACTTTGATAAAGTCTACTCCCACTGCTGTGTAATCAATTATTGTAAATGTAAATGTTATCAGGAAATGATCAGACAGGAGGTGGTTTTCAGGAAACACTGTTAAATCTTCAGTTTCTATGCCATATGTTAAAACAAGATCTAGGGTGTGGTTAAAGTGGTGGTGGGTTCTTTTACATTTTGAGAGAAGCCAATTGAGTCTAATAACAGATTAAATGCCATGTTGAGGCTGTCATTCTTAGCATCTACATGGATGTTAAAATCACCCACAATAATTATTTTATCTGAGCTGAGCACTAAATCAGATAAAAAGTCTGAGAAATCAGACAGAAACTCTGTGTAAGGCCCAGGTGGACGATAGATGATAAGAAGTAAGACTGGTTTCTGAGTTTTACAGCTGGGGTGGACGAGGCTAAGCATCAGGCTTTCAAATGAATTAAAAGTCTGTCTTGGTCTTTCGTTGATAAATAGGCTGGTGTGAAAAATTGCTGCCACACCGCCCCCTCGGCCTGTGCTTCGAGGTTTCTGGTAGTTAGAATGACTCGGGGTGTTGATTCCTTTAAACTAACATAATCATCCTGCTGCAACCAGGTTTCTGTAAGGCAGAGTAAATCGATTTGTTGATCAATTATTAAGTCATGTACTAACAGAGACTTGGAGGAGAGAGACCTAATATTTAATAATCCACATTTTACTGTTTTACTCTTTGGTTCAGATGTGGATACTGTATTGTTCTTTCTTTGTGATTTTTTATGTTTAAGTTGTTTATTGCTGGTTTTTAGTTTGTTTTTTTGTCTGTTTGGGAGCTGACACAGTCTCTATGGAGATGGGTTTTTGGGGGTAGCAAGAGGAGAGAAGCTGCAGAGAGGCGTGTAAGACTGCAACTCTGCTTCCTGGTCCCAACTCTGGATAGTCATATTTTGGGGGTTTAATAAATTGGTCCATATTTCTAGAAATGAGAGCTGCTCCATCCAAAGTGGGATGGATGCCGTCTCTCCTAACAAGACCAGGTTTCCTCCAGAAGGTTTGCCAATTATCTATGAAGCCCACATCGTTTTTCGGATTCTAAACTGACCGTAGGTGTGAATGTGAGTGTGGATGATTGTCTTTCTATGTTAACCCTGGGCAGTTTAACTTGTACCCCTCACTTCATGGTAGCGCAATAAGTGGAGAACACCTATTCCGACACCCATATCTTAGATTAAGCTAATAGTATTAGTGCGCTGTTATCAAACGTTACCTGGATTATAGGTATATTCAAAACTTTACATGGAAGAGATAAGAGTGCGTGCGTATATGCTCACTTCTGATGATGATAATATGATAAGGTGTTATCTCATCTGTACTTGAAAGTACTTCAAACACCACATGCACATGCAATGTTATCTGTGTGTCTAACGATCTATAAGTGAGCAAAGACAGTGTTATAAATATTTGAGTCATTTCTATGCCTTGAAAGTACTTACTCAGTACTTACTCAGCGCACACACAGATATTATATTCAAAATCATAACGGTCACGCCTTCGATTTCTTACCGCTACTTTTCGTACAGCATCCAGGAAATGACGTAGACTGTTTCTACTGCTTCATTTGCATTTTACATTCACTCTGTGGGCACATCTCCGCTAAAATCTCATATAAACCATTTCTACAACCACCAAACACAACGAAAACAAGCCATGATTAAAAGAGCAGTTACGTAAATGCACACAAGTCCACTAAACAAACAAAACTGAACCACAAATTCATCAGACCTCATGTAACCGGATAAAGAAAGGCTGGTTATCTTCCAGAGCTATCACCGATTCCAAACACCAAGCTTCACCACGCTCTGACTAAATTCACTGAAAGAGCCGCAAAAGAAGACCACAAAAACCACCACAGTTATCTAGAGAATCTAAAGAACAGCACAAATTCCAAAGCATGTAAAACACAGGAGCTGTGTCAAATGTTTCACTTGATTTATACGTTATTTATACCTCGAGCACCCTTTTTCTTTCTTATCATTTTTTTGTTTTTTCTCCTAATGTATTCCTTTTTTGTTTACCGACTTGTATTTGTATACATGAGTTGTAAAAGATACTGCAAGCTGTGACATTTTTCCTGCCCTTTCTATAACTGCATTATTATGTATATTTGTTGTTTAGTTGTTCAATTAAAAAGTAAAAAAAAAAATATTGGCTCAAAAAGTATTTTTAGGCCTGTTAATAAAATTAAATAATTTCTGCTGTTTAATACCTAAAAATTCAACTGACATGGTGTTCATGTGTGCAAAATTGGGCCTTTTTGTTCAACGTCTGGATATTTATGTGTTGCAGTGCTGTCATTTTTCACGGTTTCACTTTAGAACATAAACTTTGCACAGATGATGTTTATACTGAATTTCGGGAATTAAATGTCTGCAGCTCAGACACAAGCATTTCACTACATGTTGTACCCTGTATGATTGTGTATGTGACAAATAAAGGTTGTTTGTTTCTTTGTTTGTTGTGAAATGTGACTGAAGCTGCTTTTAAAGGTTATATGTTAAAAAATAAATAAAAAATTAGGCGGGAATAAATCTACTCACTTTTTCTGTGTTCCAGTCTCAGTAACTTTGACACAGTAATATCTGCTGCATATTTACACCTCTGATGACATTCACAAGTGTTAGCTTCTTTTGATACCAGATTGTATACACAGAGTTTTTGATTGCACTCAATTAATTTTGGGCATTTCATTTTCGAGCAGGAAGCTCAGAAAACCCTTTGGGGCTCAGGTAAAGAACTGGACCACTACAGGTTTTAGAAACCCATCCAGAATAATTTTGTCCATCTGGGCCATATAGGGACATCAAAGGTCAAAACTTCTGTTGCCCTGTGGAGGTTAAGCGTGGGTTTGCCCTGCTCACACACTCCCGCCACAACTACCCACTGTGAGCCCATGCAAGTAATAACGTTTTGGCACATTACTTATGATAAGACCCACCATGAGGGGAAATACAGTTGTGGAGAAGATGAAACCAAGCACCTGTTTGATTACACTGTCAGAAATACGAGGCTGGGAGGAGGCGACTGATGCAAAGCCCAGGGAAAGGAAAGTTAACGATTTTTTCATTCCAAAAATCATTTATACAGTTCAGTGGTCTACAGACAGACTGAAGAGAGAACAAAGCTAGTATCGATCTGATACCAATACCAGTGCTGGTTTGTCAATATTATAATATTTGGATCAGCGCCCACTACAGACTCATCGACAATAGATTGTTTGCCTTGAAATGGAACTTTAATTCCATATTTTGACTTTTTCACAAGTATCGAGTTTAATGTTGAAATAGAATAGAATAAACCTTTTTATCCCACAAATGGAAATGTGGGTGTTACACAGCAAGAGGAATATAAATATAGAAGGAAGACGCAGAGTGGTTCTATATACATACACACAGATATACAGATAAAAGTGTACAGAGATATTTACACAGGGTGAATGATCTGGTGAAATATACAGTGTAGAAACAAGCTGTAAAGTGAGCAGCAGCAATTAAAAACATTTGATATGTCAATTAAACAGGTGATGAGTGAGACAACCATGTTAACTGGATTATAGAGTCTGACAGCTGCTGGTAAGAATGACCTGCGGTCGCGCTCCTTCCTACACTGTGGGTGTAAAAGTCCACTGCTGAAGGAGCTGCTCAATGCTCGTACGTCTCATGCAGGGGGTGGGAGGGGACAGGTCATTATGAGGTCAAGCTCTCCTATGTCCAGTGGAATATCTGCAGCTGAGCAGTGGGTTTCGGGCAGAATGTTTCCAGGCATGTAGTCTTGGAATCTCCAGATGGATCGTGGATAAGGCCAGGGCCATAGGCACCGTTCATGCAATCCATGTAGAACTGCAAGGGACTTCCTGTTGACAGACAGAAAAAGAGCGGTTAGTGACTTCTTCCAAACTATTTCTCCATGCACTTCATTCCCACGCATTTCTCCTGACCATATGCAGATACTGGGATGTGGGTGCCATCGTATTTGATATCCATCTCATGCAGACCGGCCTCTGTGGGAGCGTACTTGTCAGCAACTGTGCCATCGTTGTTGTCTGTGATGTCAAGCTTAGCAACTTTGCCTGATGCCATTCGGACCTCACCTAAAGCAGAGGACAAAACAATGACACAACACATCATTATGATCAAACTATCTGTTATTAAGTAGACTTGTTACCTGTGACCTCTCTTTCTGGATGGTGAATGGAATCACCAGGTCAAATGGTCTCAGACTTGCCACATCCAGCCAGATCATTCCCATTGGTCGGTCTGTTGCCTGAGAGACACGCAAGTGCACACGTCAGATCACAGGTTGTTAAGAGATTGTGGCAACAGTTCTGGTTACAGCGACAACATGTCACAGACTAATGAACACAGGAAATTAATACAGGACCGGTAAATCAGAAGGCTGTGGCTTCTTAACATTATGCAGCTCTGCTGAACTGTCCATGTGTTTCAGGCATCCCGTTTTTGACATGGAGAGAGAGAATGAGAGAAGCACCTCTCAGTGATGAAACACCTGCAATGAGAGACAGCAGACAATGATGCAGTTGATGAAAGGAGACCATGTGTGCTATAGATGACAAGGGACACAGGGAGAAGCTGAACAAAACTGAAGCTGAGAGGCCGAGAGACCGGAGGCTGAGGTTTTAGATACCCAGGGCTGTTGGGGCATTGGCTCTGTTGCATGAGCTGGTCTGACGGAGCTCCTTCCAGTACTTGGAGGTGTAGGCAGGGATGATGGAGGAATTGAGAGAGGGAAAAAGATAAGGCATTGGAGCGGATTAAAACGGCGTCAAAGTGATATAGCGAACGGCTGCAGCCATCAGGACCAATCACAAAGCCTCTGTAGGGGAATGGATCTGTGCTCCAGGGCACTCGTAAATCCTGTAACCTCAGCAGTTACTGTACTGAGGAGCAACGTAAACACTCTTCATTATCAAGTTCGACTTGTAATGCGCGCCATTTCTACATCAACTGCCTATTCATCTGAAATGTGTTCTTATACAGACCCCACTCCTTTATACCGTCTTACTGACACTCCACTGAGAAATGAGAACTTTCTTAATGCACTTTAAAAGTACTTCATCAGTACTAAATGGCTGAAAAATAAACAATTAAAATGAAGCCAGTACAGCTGTGACAAACAATGTGATTCCTCCAAGAGTCATTCTCATATAAGCTCCCTGTCCACCTTTACAGCAGGAAAAAAGCTGTTTTTGGACAGCATGGGCAGTTTCCTGCTTTCACAGCACACAACATATGTGACTTTATTGGCTTTACAAAGATATTCAATCAGGGCTTTGGCATCTGGGACTGCTTATGCATTTACTTCAGTCGGTGGCATCTGTCACTCTTATTAGCACTCACTTAAATTGCTTATGTAGAATTTGAGAAAAGCTTATCTTGGGTCTTGCCCACGTCCTATCTACTCGAGTTATCTCGCCCATAGGTGCTTCATGTAGTTGACTTGACGCAGCTTAAGACTCATCATAAGACACTACTGCTTCTCTAACTCGAGGGTCATTCTTGACAACTGTACTCTGCCTGTTTGCGATTGTTTTGACTGAGACTGAAACTCAGTTTTATTCATGAAAGTTGCCAAAACAGCATGTAGGCACGTAGGATTAAATGCAGCTCACTCACTGCGACTTGGAATGGACTGCTAGGGATGTGCTCCCTCCAAAGCGAACGCAGATCACATACTCACCAGGCTGTGGCGCTTGAGAAGTGGATGTAGCTGTGGGTAATGAGAAAAGATGAAAAGAACAATTGATAACTTTTTCGTTACGTCTGATCTGTGTGAAGTTCATAGCCAGTGCTCTGACACAGAGCCATCAACCTCTGAACGCTTAAAAAGCACCAGTGTATCCAGAAAACACATTACATGTCGTGATAAATGCCCTGCCCAAGTGCCCCCTCTCCCCACTGCCTTTCAGCGGCAGGCAGCAGCAAACAGATTGTCAGAGGAGGCCCAGATGATGATCAAGTTTAACATTGTCTACAATATTGCCAAAGAGTGCCAAAGCACTTTAAGCACAAGCACTATTTCAGTAACTTATCTTTCCTGTAGAACTGTGCTCCAAATAAAGAACTTTGTGTCGACAAGCTTGTTAGTTAATCATTTACAAATCAATATTGTCTGTATGACAGCAATTAAAATAAAGTGAAACATGTAAAACAGTGGGGTTAAGCGATGCGATGAAAATTTGGGTGCACCTAACTTTTGTGCTGGTGCACCTAAGAAAAAAAGTTAATCCATACAATCTTAGTAATATTTATCACTAGTTTTCAATGTTAAAATTCAAATATTCAAGCAAGTCAATATTCAAGAAAATGCACGTAAAATAAATTAATATTAGTTGTAGTTGGCTTTAAACTTTGGGGGTACCGCCTCTCTACTCATTGGCTCCTTTGCCTCCAACAGCACGGTATCCACCAATTTGTTCATACCTGAGATATTACAGATTATAAAGTCACATCTACCTTTTTATGCAATTCCCTTCTCACTATACATTGAAACAGAGAAGGTAGGACTGACTAACAACCACAAGAGCTTTCTGAGACTGATATATACTGATTTTGAGTATAAACACTAGCAAATGCAAGTTTTGCTGCAGCAGATGTCATTGACTGCTTCAGGGCTTGCTCCCAGCAGCTGGACGGTGTCCTGGAGTAAAGAACTACATATCTAGCTGTTGTGACAGTATCTCCAGTGACAGGTCAGTTCATGTCTACATACTCACTGGCTAAGTTATGGTAGTGAAGGCTCACTGACTCTGTCTTCCACTACTCTCAGACACTGTGTCATATTTTCAGAGGAGCCCAACAAACCACAGATCACTGAGCTGTCCTAACAAATCTCCAGCAATGATGCGACACGTAGGAAGACTGAGTTATAAGACATGGCAATATTTCAACAAGGTCTTGAATTATGAGGCCCCGTCATATTTAAGTACCACATCACCCCGGTACAGCTCTTCACTCTCAGACTAGCTCTTTCTAAAAGTAGAATGGGAGGCAGAGCCTTCAGCTTTCAGGCTCTGCTCTGAACCAGCTCCCAGTCTGGATTCAGGAGACAGACACCTCTGTACTTTCAACATTACACTTACAACTTTCCTATTTGATAAAGCATATAGTCAGCCTTGGATCAGGTGACCCTGAACCCTCCCTTAGTTACACTGCAGTAAACCTCTTGTGTGGTTACTTATAGTTACCATTTATGTCTTTATAGTGAGGGTTAATAGTTACTTCCCAACCATTTATTCGTCTTCTATCACTTATTCATCTTCGAGAATGGAGATGTGCATGGCCCGGGAGTCCCTCTGCAAATCTCAACTTTTGTTACAAACAGTTTTATAAAAGCAACCCCCCATTGTAAACCCATATGGTGTCATTAACCTAAGACACTGCGTGTGTGTGTGCCTTCCTGCTGGTCATAAAGGGTCATCTCCTCTACACTCTGAATCTAATATAACCACCACTACAGTCTACAGCTGATATTCCACTGGCCCTTAGACAGACCTATTACCT
>NW_020327715.1:0-30569 GCF_001858045.2 Oreochromis niloticus | reverse complement strand
TTCTTGGAATTTGGTTTCTGTGGGTCGTTTATCTTGGATGTGTGCAAATGTATGTGCATTCATGTGTGCCTGCGTGGAGATCTGAGGTTGGCTGGTAGGGTGGACCTCTGCGCATAATCACATGTGTGTGCAAACATTTCTTTTTGGATTTCTTGGAATTTGGTTTCTGTGGGTCGTTTTCTCTGGATGTGTGCAAATGTATGTGCATTCATGTGTGCCTGCGTGGAGATCTGAGGTTGGCTGGTAGGGTGGACCTCTGCGCATAATCACATGTGTGTGCAAACATTTCTTTTTGGATTTCTTGGAATTTGTTTCTGTGGGTCGTTTTCTTGGATGTGTGCAAATGTATGTGCATTCATGTGTGCCTGCGTGGAGATCTGAGGTTGGCTGGTAGGGTGGACCTCTGCGCATAATCACATGTGTGTGCAAACATTTCTTTTGGATTTTTGGAATTTGGTTTCTGTGGGTCGTTTATCTGTGGATGTGTGCAAATGTATGTGCATTCATGTGTGCCTGCGTGGAGATCTGAGGTTGGCTGGTAGGGTGGACCTCTGCGCATAATCACATGTGTGTGCAAACATTTCTTTTGGATTTCTTGGAATTTGGTTTCTGTGGGTCGTTTATCTGTGGATGTGTGCAAATGTATGTGCATTCATGTGTGCCTGCGTGGAGATCTGAGGTTGGCTGGTAGGGTGGACCTCTGCGCATAATCACATGTGTGTGCAAACATTTCTTTTTGGATTTCTTGAATTTGGTTTCTGTGGGTCGTTTATCTTGGATGTGTGCAAATGTATGTGCATTCATGTGTGCCTGCGTGGAGATCTGAGGTTGGCTGGTAGGGTGGACCTCTGCGCATAATCACATGTGTGTGCAAACATTTCTTTTTGGATTTCTTGGAATTTGGTTTCTGTGGGGTCGTTTATCTCTGGATGTGTGCAAATGTATGTGCATTCATGTGTGCCTGCGTGGAGATCTGAGGTTGGCTGGTAGGGTGGACCTCTGCGCATAATCACATGTGTGTGCAAACATTTCTTTTTGGATTTCTTGGAATTTGGTTTCTGTGGGGTCGTTTATCTGTGGATGTGTGCAAATGTATGTGCATTCATGTGTGCCTGCGTGGAGATCTGAGGTTGGCTGGTAGGGTGGACCTCTGCGCATAATCACATGTGTGTGCAAACATTTCTTTTTGGATTTCTTGGAATTTGGTTTCTGTGGGTCGTTTATCTCTGGATGTGTGCAAATGTATGTGCATTCATGTGTGCCTGCGTGGAGATCTGAGGTTGGCTGGTAGGGTGGACCTCTGCGCATAATCACATGTGTGTGCAAACATTTCTTTTTGGATTTTTGGAATTTGGTTTCTGTGGGGTCGTTTATCTGTGGATGTGTGCAAATGTATGTGCATTCATGTGTGCCTGCGTGGAGATCTGAGGTTGGCTGGTAGGGTGGACCTCTGCGCATAATCACATGTGTGTGCAAACATTTCTTTTTGGATTTCTTGGAATTTGGTTTCTGTGGGTCGTTTATCTGTGGATGTGTGCAAATGTATGTGCATTCATGTGTGCCTGCGTGGAGATCTGAGGTTGGCTGGTAGGGTGGACCTCTGCGCATAATCACATGTGTGTGCAAACATTTCTTTTTGGATTTCTTGGAATTTGGTTTCTGTGGGGTCGTTTATCTCTGGATGTGTGCAAATGTATGTGCATTCATGTGTGCCTGCGTGGAGATCTGAGGTTGGCTGGTAGGGTGGACCTCTGCGCATAATCACATGTGTGTGCAAACATTTCTTTTTGGATTTCTTGGAATTTGGTTTCTGTGGGGTCGTTTATCTGTGGATGTGTGCAAATGTATGTGCATTCATGTGTGCCTGCGTGGAGATCTGAGGTTGGCTGGTAGGGTGGACCTCTGCGCATAATCACATGTGTGTGCAAACATTTCTTTTTGGATTTCTTGGAATTTGGTTTCTGTGGGTCGTTTATCTGTGGATGTGTGCAAATGTATGTGCATTCATGTGTGCCTGCGTGGAGATCTGAGGTTGGCTGGTAGGGTGGACCTCTGCGCATAATCACATGTGTGTGCAAACATTTCTTTTTGGATTTCTTGGAATTTGGTTTCTGTGGGGTCGTTTATCTCTGGATGTGTGCAAATGTATGTGCATTCATGTGTGCCTGCGTGGAGATCTGAGGTTGGCTGGTAGGGTGGACCTCTGCGCATAATCACATGTGTGTGCAAACATTTCTTTTTGGATTTCTTGGAATTTGGTTTCTGTGGGGTCGTTTATCTGTGGATGTGTGCAAATGTATGTGCATTCATGTGTGCCTGCGTGGAGATCTGAGGTTGGCTGGTAGGGTGGACCTCTGCGCATAATCACATGTGTGTGCAAACATTTCTTTTTGGATTTCTTGGAATTTGGTTTCTGTGGGGTCGTTTATCTCTGGATGTGTGCAAATGTATGTGCATTCATGTGTGCCTGCGTGGAGATCTGAGGTTGGCTGGTAGGGTGGACCTCTGCGCATAATCACATGTGTGTGCAAACATTTCTTTTTGGATTTCTTGGAATTTGGTTTCTGTGGGGTCGTTTATCTGTGGATGTGTGCAAATGTATGTGCATTCATGTGTGCCTGCGTGGAGATCTGAGGTTGGCTGGTAGGGTGGACCTCTGCGCATAATCACATGTGTGTGCAAACATTTCTTTTTGGATTTCTTGGAATTTGGTTTCTGTGGGTCGTTTATCTGTGGATGTGTGCAAATGTATGTGCATTCATGTGTGCCTGCGTGGAGATCTGAGGTTGGCTGGTAGGGTGGACCTCTGCGCATAATCACATGTGTGTGCAAACATTTCTTTTTGGATTTCTTGGAATTTGGTTTCTGTGGGGTCGTTTATCTGTGGATGTGTGCAAATGTATGTGCATTCATGTGTGCCTGCGTGGAGATCTGAGGTTGGCTGGTAGGGTGGACCTCTGCGCATAATCACATGTGTGTGCAAACATTTCTTTTTGGATTTCTTGGAATTTGGTTTCTGTGGGGTCGTTTATCTGTGGATGTGTGCAAATGTATGTGCATTCATGTGTGCCTGCGTGGAGATCTGAGGTTGGCTGGTAGGGTGGACCTCTGCGCATAATCACATGTGTGTGCAAACATTTCTTTTTGGATTTCTTGGAATTTGGTTTCTGTGGGGTCGTTTATCTGTGGATGTGTGCAAATGTATGTGCATTCATGTGTGCCTGCGTGGAGATCTGAGGTTGGCTGGTAGGGTGGACCTCTGCGCATAATCACATGTGTGTGCAAACATTTCTTTTTGGATTTCTTGGAATTTGGTTTCTGTGGGGTCGTTTATCTGTGGATGTGTGCAAATGTATGTGCATTCATGTGTGCCTGCGTGGAGATCTGAGGTTGGCTGGTAGGGTGGACCTCTGCGCATAATCACATGTGTGTGCAAACATTTCTTTTTGGATTTCTTGGAATTTGGTTTCTGTGGGGTCGTTTATCTGTGGATGTGTGCAAATGTATGTGCATTCATGTGTGCCTGCGTGGAGATCTGAGGTTGGCTGGTAGGGTGGACCTCTGCGCATAATCACATGTGTGTGCAAACATTTCTTTTTGGATTTCTTGGAATTTGGTTTCTGTGGGGTCGTTTATCTCTGGATGTGTGCAAATGTATGTGCATTCATGTGTGCCTGCGTGGAGATCTGAGGTTGGCTGGTAGGGTGGACCTCTGCGCATAATCACATGTGTGTGCAAACATTTCTTTTTGGATTTCTTGGAATTTGGTTTCTGTGGGTCGTTTATCTGTGGATGTGTGCAAATGTATGTGCATTCATGTGTGCCTGCGTGGAGATCTGAGGTTGGCTGGTAGGGTGGACCTCTGCGCATAATCACATGTGTGTGCAAACATTTCTTTTGGATTTCTTGGAATTTGGTTTCTGTGGGGTCGTTTATCTCTGGATGTGTGCAAATGTATGTGCATTCATGTGTGCCTGCGTGGAGATCTGAGGTTGGCTGGTAGGGTGGACCTCTGCGCATAATCACATGTGTGTGCAAACATTTCTTTTTGGATTTCTTGGAATTTGGTTTCTGTGGGGTCGTTTATCTGTGGATGTGTGCAAATGTATGTGCATTCATGTGTGCCTGCGTGGAGATCTGAGGTTGGCTGGTAGGGTGGACCTCTGCGCATAATCACATGTGTGTGCAAACATTTCTTTTTGGATTTCTTGGAATTTGGTTTCTGTGGGTCGTTTATCTGTGGATGTGTGCAAATGTATGTGCATTCATGTGTGCCTGCGTGGAGATCTGAGGTTGGCTGGTAGGGTGGACCTCTGCGCATAATCACATGTGTGTGCAAACATTTCTTTTTGGATTTCTTGGAATTTGGTTTCTGTGGGGTCGTTTATCTCTGGATGTGTGCAAATGTATGTGCATTCATGTGTGCCTGCGTGGAGATCTGAGGTTGGCTGGTAGGGTGGACCTCTGCGCATAATCACATGTGTGTGCAAACATTTCTTTTTGGATTTCTTGGAATTTGGTTTCTGTGGGGTCGTTTATCTCTGGATGTGTGCAAATGTATGTGCATTCATGTGTGCCTGCGTGGAGATCTGAGGTTGGCTGGTAGGGTGGACCTCTGCGCATAATCACATGTGTGTGCAAACATTTCTTTTTGGATTTCTTGGAATTTGGTTTCTGTGGGGTCGTTTATCTCTGGATGTGTGCAAATGTATGTGCATTCATGTGTGCCTGCGTGGAGATCTGAGGTTGGCTGGTAGGGTGGACCTCTGCGCATAATCACATGTGTGTGCAAACATTTCTTTTGGATTTCTTGAATTTGGTTTCTGTGGGGTCGTTTATCTCTGGATGTGTGCAAATGTATGTGCATTCATGTGTGCCTGCGTGGAGATCTGAGGTTGGCTGGTAGGGTGGACCTCTGCGCATAATCACATGTGTGTGCAAACATTTCTTTTTGGATTTCTTGGAATTTGGTTTCTGTGGGGTCGTTTATCTGTGGATGTGTGCAAATGTATGTGCATTCATGTGTGCCTGCGTGGAGATCTGAGGTTGGCTGGTAGGGTGGACCTCTGCGCATAATCACATGTGTGTGCAAACATTTCTTGTTTGGATTTCTTGGAATTTGGTTTCTGTGGGGTCGTTTATCTGTGGATGTGTGCAAATGTATGTGCATTCATGTGTGCCTGCGTGGAGATCTGAGGTTGGCTGGTAGGGTGGACCTCTGCGCATAATCACATGTGTGTGCAAACATTTCTTTTTGGATTTCTTGGAATTTGGTTTCTGTGGGGTCGTTTATCTGTGGATGTGTGCAAATGTATGTGCATTCATGTGTGCCTGCGTGGAGATCTGAGGTTGGCTGGTAGGGTGGACCTCTGCGCATAATCACATGTGTGTGCAAACATTTCTTTTGGATTTCTTGGAATTTGGTTTCTGTGGGTCGTTTATCTCTGGATGTGTGCAAATGTATGTGCATTCATGTGTGCCTGCGTGGAGATCTGAGGTTGGCTGGTAGGGTGGACCTCTGCGCATAATCACATGTGTGTGCAAACATTTCTTTTTGGATTTCTTGGAATTTGGTTTCTGTGGGGTCGTTTATCTGTGGATGTGTGCAAATGTATGTGCATTCATGTGTGCCTGCGTGGAGATCTGAGGTTGGCTGGTAGGGTGGACCTCTGCGCATAATCACATGTGTGTGCAAACATTTCTTTTTGGATTTCTTGGAATTTGGTTTCTGTGGGGTCGTTTATCTCTGGATGTGTGCAAATGTATGTGCATTCATGTGTGCCTGCGTGGAGATCTGAGGTTGGCTGGTAGGGTGGACCTCTGCGCATAATCACATGTGTGTGCAAACATTTCTTTTTGGATTTCTTGGAATTTGGTTTCTGTGGGTCGTTTATCTGTGGATGTGTGCAAATGTATGTGCATTCATGTGTGCCTGCGTGGAGATCTGAGGTTGGCTGGTAGGGTGGACCTCTGCGCATAATCACATGTGTGTGCAAACATTTCTTTTTGGATTTCTTGAATTTGGTTTCTGTGGGGTCGTTTATCTGTGGATGTGTGCAAATGTATGTGCATTCATGTGTGCCTGCGTGGAGATCTGAGGTTGGCTGGTAGGGTGGACCTCTGCGCATAATCACATGTGTGTGCAAACATTTCTTTTTGGATTTCTTGGAATTTGGTTTCTGTGGGTCGTTTATCTGTGGATGTGTGCAAATGTATGTGCATTCATGTGTGCCTGCGTGGAGATCTGAGGTTGGCTGGTAGGGTGGACCTCTGCGCATAATCACATGTGTGTGCAAACATTTCTTTTTGGATTTCTTGGAATTTGGTTTCTGTGGGGTCGTTTATCTCTGGATGTGTGCAAATGTATGTGCATTCATGTGTGCCTGCGTGGAGATCTGAGGTTGGCTGGTAGGGTGGACCTCTGCGCATAATCACATGTGTGTGCAAACATTTCTTTTTGGATTTTTGGAATTTGGTTTCTGTGGGTCGTTTATCTGTGGATGTGTGCAAATGTATGTGCATTCATGTGTGCCTGCGTGGAGATCTGAGGTTGGCTGGTAGGGTGGACCTCTGCGCATAATCACATGTGTGTGCAAACATTTCTTTTTGGATTTCTTGGAATTTGGTTTCTGTGGGGTCGTTTATCTCTGGATGTGTGCAAATGTATGTGCATTCATGTGTGCCTGCGTGGAGATCTGAGGTTGGCTGGTAGGGTGGACCTCTGCGCATAATCACATGTGTGTGCAAACATTTCTTTTTGGATTTCTTGGAATTTGGTTTCTGTGGGGTCGTTTATCTGTGGATGTGTGCAAATGTATGTGCATTCATGTGTGCCTGCGTGGAGATCTGAGGTTGGCTGGTAGGGTGGACCTCTGCGCATAATCACATGTGTGTGCAAACATTTCTTTTTGGATTTCTTGGAATTTGGTTTCTGTGGGGTCGTTTATCTCTGGATGTGTGCAAATGTATGTGCATTCATGTGTGCCTGCGTGGAGATCTGAGGTTGGCTGGTAGGGTGGACCTCTGCGCATAATCACATGTGTGTGCAAACATTTCTTTTTGGATTTCTTGGAATTTGGTTTCTGTGGGGTCGTTTATCTTGGATGTGTGCAAATGTATGTGCATTCATGTGTGCCTGCGTGGAGATCTGAGGTTGGCTGGTAGGGTGGACCTCTGCGCATAATCACATGTGTGTGCAAACATTTCTTTTTGGATTTCTTGGAATTTGGTTTCTGTGGGGTCGTTTATCTGTGGATGTGTGCAAATGTATGTGCATTCATGTGTGCCTGCGTGGAGATCTGAGGTTGGCTGGTAGGGTGGACCTCTGCGCATAATCACATGTGTGTGCAAACATTTCTTTTTGGATTTCTTGGAATTTGGTTTCTGTGGGGTCGTTTATCTGTGGATGTGTGCAAATGTATGTGCATTCATGTGTGCCTGCGTGGAGATCTGAGGTTGGCTGGTAGGGTGGACCTCTGCGCATAATCACATGTGTGTGCAAACATTTCCATTTTTGGATTTCTTGGAATTTGGTTTCTGTGGGGTCGTTTATCTGTGGATGTGTGCAAATGTATGTGCATTCATGTGTGCCTGCGTGGAGATCTGAGGTTGGCTGGTAGGGTGGACCTCTGCGCATAATCACATGTGTGTGCAAACATTTCTTTTTGGATTTCTTGGAATTTGGTTTCTGTGGGTCGTTTATCTCTGGATGTGTGCAAATGTATGTGCATTCATGTGTGCCTGCGTGGAGATCTGAGGTTGGCTGGTAGGGTGGACCTCTGCGCATAATCACATGTGTGTGCAAACATTTCTTTTTGGATTTCTTGGAATTTGGTTTCTGTGGGGTCGTTTATCTGTGGATGTGTGCAAATGTATGTGCATTCATGTGTGCCTGCGTGGAGATCTGAGGTTGGCTGGTAGGGTGGACCTCTGCGCATAATCACATGTGTGTGCAAACATTTCTTTTTGGATTTCTTGGAATTTGGTTTCTGTGGGGTCGTTTATCTGTGGATGTGTGCAAATGTATGTGCATTCATGTGTGCCTGCGTGGAGATCTGAGGTTGGCTGGTAGGGTGGACCTCTGCGCATAATCACATGTGTGTGCAAACATTTCTTTTTGGATTTCTTGGAATTTGGTTTCTGTGGGTCGTTTATCTCTGGATGTGTGCAAATGTATGTGCATTCATGTGTGCCTGCGTGGAGATCTGAGGTTGGCTGGTAGGGTGGACCTCTGCGCATAATCACATGTGTGTGCAAACATTTCTTTTTGGATTTCTTGGAATTTGGTTTCTGTGGGGTCGTTTATCTCTGGATGTGTGCAAATGTATGTGCATTCATGTGTGCCTGCGTGGAGATCTGAGGTTGGCTGGTAGGGTGGACCTCTGCGCATAATCACATGTGTGTGCAAACATTTCTTTTTGGATTTCTTGGAATTTGGTTTCTGTGGGGTCGTTTATCTCTGGATGTGTGCAAATGTATGTGCATTCATGTGTGCCTGCGTGGAGATCTGAGGTTGGCTGGTAGGGTGGACCTCTGCGCATAATCACATGTGTGTGCAAACATTTCTTTTTGGATTTCTTGGAATTTGGTTTCTGTGGGGTCGTTTATCTCTGGATGTGTGCAAATGTATGTGCATTCATGTGTGCCTGCGTGGAGATCTGAGGTTGGCTGGTAGGGTGGACCTCTGCGCATAATCACATGTGTGTGCAAACATTTCTTTTTGGATTTCTTGGAATTTGGTTTCTGTGGGTCGTTTATCTCTGGATGTGTGCAAATGTATGTGCATTCATGTGTGCCTGCGTGGAGATCTGAGGTTGGCTGGTAGGGTGGACCTCTGCGCATAATCACATGTGTGTGCAAACATTTCTTTTTGGATTTCTTGGAATTTGGTTTCTGTGGGTCGTTTATCTGTGGATGTGTGCAAATGTATGTGCATTCATGTGTGCCTGCGTGGAGATCTGAGGTTGGCTGGTAGGGTGGACCTCTGCGCATAATCACATGTGTGTGCAAACATTTCTTTTTGGATTTCTTGGAATTTGGTTTCTGTGGGGTCGTTTATCTCTGGATGTGTGCAAATGTATGTGCATTCATGTGTGCCTGCGTGGAGATCTGAGGTTGGCTGGTAGGGTGGACCTCTGCGCATAATCACATGTGTGTGCAAACATTTCTTTTTGGATTTCTTGGAATTTGGTTTCTGTGGGTCGTTTATCTGTGGATGTGTGCAAATGTATGTGCATTCATGTGTGCCTGCGTGGAGATCTGAGGTTGGCTGGTAGGGTGGACCTCTGCGCATAATCACATGTGTGTGCAAACATTTCTTTTTGGATTTCTTGGAATTTGGTTTCTGTGGGGTCGTTTATCTCTGGATGTGTGCAAATGTATGTGCATTCATGTGTGCCTGCGTGGAGATCTGAGGTTGGCTGGTAGGGTGGACCTCTGCGCATAATCACATGTGTGTGCAAACATTTCTTTTTGGATTTTTGGAATTTGGTTTCTGTGGGTCGTTTATCTTGGATGTGTGCAAATGTATGTGCATTCATGTGTGCCTGCGTGGAGATCTGAGGTTGGCTGGTAGGGTGGACCTCTGCGCATAATCACATGTGTGTGCAAACATTTCTTTTTGGATTTCTTGGAATTTGGTTTCTGTGGGGTCGTTTATCTGTGGATGTGTGCAAATGTATGTGCATTCATGTGTGCCTGCGTGGAGATCTGAGGTTGGCTGGTAGGGTGGACCTCTGCGCATAATCACATGTGTGTGCAAACATTTCTTTTTGGATTTCTTGGAATTTGGTTTCTGTGGGGTCGTTTATCTGTGGATGTGTGCAAATGTATGTGCATTCATGTGTGCCTGCGTGGAGATCTGAGGTTGGCTGGTAGGGTGGACCTCTGCGCATAATCACATGTGTGTGCAAACATTTCTTTTTGGATTTCTTGGAATTTGGTTTCTGTGGGTCGTTTATCTCTGGATGTGTGCAAATGTATGTGCATTCATGTGTGCCTGCGTGGAGATCTGAGGTTGGCTGGTAGGGTGGACCTCTGCGCATAATCACATGTGTGTGCAAACATTTCTTTTTGGATTTCTTGGAATTTGGTTTCTGTGGGGTCGTTTATCTGTGGATGTGTGCAAATGTATGTGCATTCATGTGTGCCTGCGTGGAGATCTGAGGTTGGCTGGTAGGGTGGACCTCTGCGCATAATCACATGTGTGTGCAAACATTTCTTTTTGGATTTCTTGGAATTTGGTTTCTGTGGGGTCGTTTATCTCTGGATGTGTGCAAATGTATGTGCATTCATGTGTGCCTGCGTGGAGATCTGAGGTTGGCTGGTAGGGTGGACCTCTGCGCATAATCACATGTGTGTGCAAACATTTCTTTTTGGATTTCTTGGAATTTGGTTTCTGTGGGGTCGTTTATCTGTGGATGTGTGCAAATGTATGTGCATTCATGTGTGCCTGCGTGGAGATCTGAGGTTGGCTGGTAGGGTGGACCTCTGCGCATAATCACATGTGTGTGCAAACATTTCTTTTTGGATTTCTTGGAATTTGGTTTCTGTGGGGTCGTTTATCTGTGGATGTGTGCAAATGTATGTGCATTCATGTGTGCCTGCGTGGAGATCTGAGGTTGGCTGGTAGGGTGGACCTCTGCGCATAATCACATGTGTGTGCAAACATTTCTTTTTGGATTTCTTGGAATTTGGTTTCTGTGGGGTCGTTTATCTCTGGATGTGTGCAAATGTATGTGCATTCATGTGTGCCTGCGTGGAGATCTGAGGTTGGCTGGTAGGGTGGACCTCTGCGCATAATCACATGTGTGTGCAAACATTTCTTTTTGGATTTCTTGGAATTTGGTTTCTGTGGGTCGTTTATCTCTGGATGTGTGCAAATGTATGTGCATTCATGTGTGCCTGCGTGGAGATCTGAGGTTGGCTGGTAGGGTGGACCTCTGCGCATAATCACATGTGTGTGCAAACATTTCTTTTTGGATTTCTTGGAATTTGGTTTCTGTGGGGTCGTTTATCTGTGGATGTGTGCAAATGTATGTGCATTCATGTGTGCCTGCGTGGAGATCTGAGGTTGGCTGGTAGGGTGGACCTCTGCGCATAATCACATGTGTGTGCAAACATTTCTTTTTGGATTTCTTGGAATTTGGTTTCTGTGGGGTCGTTTATCTGTGGATGTGTGCAAATGTATGTGCATTCATGTGTGCCTGCGTGGAGATCTGAGGTTGGCTGGTAGGGTGGACCTCTGCGCATAATCACATGTGTGTGCAAACATTTCTTTTTGGATTTCTTGGAATTTGGTTTCTGTGGGGTCGTTTATCTCTGGATGTGTGCAAATGTATGTGCATTCATGTGTGCCTGCGTGGAGATCTGAGGTTGGCTGGTAGGGTGGACCTCTGCGCATAATCACATGTGTGTGCAAACATTTCTTTTTGGATTTCTTGGAATTTGGTTTCTGTGGGTCGTTTATCTCTGGATGTGTGCAAATGTATGTGCATTCATGTGTGCCTGCGTGGAGATCTGAGGTTGGCTGGTAGGGTGGACCTCTGCGCATAATCACATGTGTGTGCAAACATTTCTTTTTGGATTTCTTGGAATTTGGTTTCTGTGGGGTCGTTTATCTCTGGATGTGTGCAAATGTATGTGCATTCATGTGTGCCTGCGTGGAGATCTGAGGTTGGCTGGTAGGGTGGACCTCTGCGCATAATCACATGTGTGTGCAAACATTTCTTTTTGGATTTCTTGGAATTTGGTTTCTGTGGGGTCGTTTATCTGTGGATGTGTGCAAATGTATGTGCATTCATGTGTGCCTGCGTGGAGATCTGAGGTTGGCTGGTAGGGTGGACCTCTGCGCATAATCACATGTGTGTGCAAACATTTCTTTTTGGATTTCTTGGAATTTGGTTTCTGTGGGGTCGTTTATCTGTGGATGTGTGCAAATGTATGTGCATTCATGTGTGCCTGCGTGGAGATCTGAGGTTGGCTGGTAGGGTGGACCTCTGCGCATAATCACATGTGTGTGCAAACATTTCTTTTTGGATTTCTTGGAATTTGGTTTCTGTGGGTCGTTTATCTCTGGATGTGTGCAAATGTATGTGCATTCATGTGTGCCTGCGTGGAGATCTGAGGTTGGCTGGTAGGGTGGACCTCTGCGCATAATCACATGTGTGTGCAAACATTTCTTTTTGGATTTCTTGGAATTTGGTTTCTGTGGGGTCGTTTATCTCTGGATGTGTGCAAATGTATGTGCATTCATGTGTGCCTGCGTGGAGATCTGAGGTTGGCTGGTAGGGTGGACCTCTGCGCATAATCACATGTGTGTGCAAACATTTCTTTTTGGATTTCTTGGAATTTGGTTTCTGTGGGGTCGTTTATCTTGGATGTGTGCAAATGTATGTGCATTCATGTGTGCCTGCGTGGAGATCTGAGGTTGGCTGGTAGGGTGGACCTCTGCGCATAATCACATGTGTGTGCAAACATTTCTTTTTGGATTTCTTGGAATTTGGTTTCTGTGGGTCGTTTATCTGTGGATGTGTGCAAATGTATGTGCATTCATGTGTGCCTGCGTGGAGATCTGAGGTTGGCTGGTAGGGTGGACCTCTGCGCATAATCACATGTGTGTGCAAACATTTCTTTTGGATTTCTTGGAATTTGGTTTCTGTGGGGTCGTTTATCTGTGGATGTGTGCAAATGTATGTGCATTCATGTGTGCCTGCGTGGAGATCTGAGGTTGGCTGGTAGGGTGGACCTCTGCGCATAATCACATGTGTGTGCAAACATTTCTTTTTGGATTTCTTGGAATTTGGTTTCTGTGGGGTCGTTTATCTCTGGATGTGTGCAAATGTATGTGCATTCATGTGTGCCTGCGTGGAGATCTGAGGTTGGCTGGTAGGGTGGACCTCTGCGCATAATCACATGTGTGTGCAAACATTTCTTTTTGGATTTCTTGGAATTTGGTTTCTGTGGGGTCGTTTATCTCTGGATGTGTGCAAATGTATGTGCATTCATGTGTGCCTGCGTGGAGATCTGAGGTTGGCTGGTAGGGTGGACCTCTGCGCATAATCACATGTGTGTGCAAACATTTCTTTTGGATTTCTTGGAATTTGGTTTCTGTGGGGTCGTTTATCTCTGGATGTGTGCAAATGTATGTGCATTCATGTGTGCCTGCGTGGAGATCTGAGGTTGGCTGGTAGGGTGGACCTCTGCGCATAATCACATGTGTGTGCAAACATTTCTTTTTGGATTTCTTGGAATTTGGTTTCTGTGGGTCGTTTATCTGTGGATGTGTGCAAATGTATGTGCATTCATGTGTGCCTGCGTGGAGATCTGAGGTTGGCTGGTAGGGTGGACCTCTGCGCATAATCACATGTGTGTGCAAACATTTCTTTTTGGATTTCTTGGAATTTGGTTTCTGTGGGGTCGTTTATCTGTGGATGTGTGCAAATGTATGTGCATTCATGTGTGCCTGCGTGGAGATCTGAGGTTGGCTGGTAGGGTGGACCTCTGCGCATAATCACATGTGTGTGCAAACATTTCTTTTTGGATTTCTTGGAATTTGGTTTCTGTGGGGTCGTTTATCTGTGGATGTGTGCAAATGTATGTGCATTCATGTGTGCCTGCGTGGAGATCTGAGGTTGGCTGGTAGGGTGGACCTCTGCGCATAATCACATGTGTGTGCAAACATTTCTTTTTGGATTTCTTGGAATTTGGTTTCTGTGGGGTCGTTTATCTGTGGATGTGTGCAAATGTATGTGCATTCATGTGTGCCTGCGTGGAGATCTGAGGTTGGCTGGTAGGGTGGACCTCTGCGCATAATCACATGTGTGTGCAAACATTTCTTTTTGGATTTCTTGGAATTTGGTTTCTGTGGGGTCGTTTATCTCTGGATGTGTGCAAATGTATGTGCATTCATGTGTGCCTGCGTGGAGATCTGAGGTTGGCTGGTAGGGTGGACCTCTGCGCATAATCACATGTGTGTGCAAACATTTCTTTTTGGATTTCTTGGAATTTGGTTTCTGTGGGGTCGTTTATCTGTGGATGTGTGCAAATGTATGTGCATTCATGTGTGCCTGCGTGGAGATCTGAGGTTGGCTGGTAGGGTGGACCTCTGCGCATAATCACATGTGTGTGCAAACATTTCTTTTTGGATTTCTTGGAATTTGGTTTCTGTGGGGTCGTTTATCTCTGGATGTGTGCAAATGTATGTGCATTCATGTGTGCCTGCGTGGAGATCTGAGGTTGGCTGGTAGGGTGGACCTCTGCGCATAATCACATGTGTGTGCAAACATTTCTTTTTGGATTTCTTGGAATTTGGTTTCTGTGGGGTCGTTTATCTCTGGATGTGTGCAAATGTATGTGCATTCATGTGTGCCTGCGTGGAGATCTGAGGTTGGCTGGTAGGGTGGACCTCTGCGCATAATCACATGTGTGTGCAAACATTTCTTTTTGGATTTCTTGGAATTTGGTTTCTGTGGGTCGTTTATCTCTGGATGTGTGCAAATGTATGTGCATTCATGTGTGCCTGCGTGGAGATCTGAGGTTGGCTGGTAGGGTGGACCTCTGCGCATAATCACATGTGTGTGCAAACATTTCTTTTTGGATTTCTTGGAATTTGGTTTCTGTGGGGTCGTTTATCTCTGGATGTGTGCAAATGTATGTGCATTCATGTGTGCCTGCGTGGAGATCTGAGGTTGGCTGGTAGGGTGGACCTCTGCGCATAATCACATGTGTGTGCAAACATTTCTTTTTGGATTTCTTGGAATTTGGTTTCTGTGGGGTCGTTTATCTCTGGATGTGTGCAAATGTATGTGCATTCATGTGTGCCTGCGTGGAGATCTGAGGTTGGCTGGTAGGGTGGACCTCTGCGCATAATCACATGTGTGTGCAAACATTTCTTTTTGGATTTCTTGGAATTTGGTTTCTGTGGGGTCGTTTATCTCTGGATGTGTGCAAATGTATGTGCATTCATGTGTGCCTGCGTGGAGATCTGAGGTTGGCTGGTAGGGTGGACCTCTGCGCATAATCACATGTGTGTGCAAACATTTCTTTTTGGATTTCTTGGAATTTGGTTTCTGTGGGGTCGTTTATCTGTGGATGTGTGCAAATGTATGTGCATTCATGTGTGCCTGCGTGGAGATCTGAGGTTGGCTGGTAGGGTGGACCTCTGCGCATAATCACATGTGTGTGCAAACATTTCTTTTTGGATTTCTTGGAATTTGGTTTCTGTGGGGTCGTTTATCTCTGGATGTGTGCAAATGTATGTGCATTCATGTGTGCCTGCGTGGAGATCTGAGGTTGGCTGGTAGGGTGGACCTCTGCGCATAATCACATGTGTGTGCAAACATTTCTTTTTGGATTTCTTGGAATTTGGTTTCTGTGGGGTCGTTTATCTGTGGATGTGTGCAAATGTATGTGCATTCATGTGTGCCTGCGTGGAGATCTGAGGTTGGCTGGTAGGGTGGACCTCTGCGCATAATCACATGTGTGTGCAAACATTTCTTTTTGGATTTCTTGGAATTTGGTTTCTGTGGGGTCGTTTATCTGTGGATGTGTGCAAATGTATGTGCATTCATGTGTGCCTGCGTGGAGATCTGAGGTTGGCTGGTAGGGTGGACCTCTGCGCATAATCACATGTGTGTGCAAACATTTCTTTTTGGATTTCTTGGAATTTGGTTTCTGTGGGTCGTTTATCTGTGGATGTGTGCAAATGTATGTGCATTCATGTGTGCCTGCGTGGAGATCTGAGGTTGGCTGGTAGGGTGGACCTCTGCGCATAATCACATGTGTGTGCAAACATTTCTTTTTGGATTTCTTGGAATTTGGTTTCTGTGGGTCGTTTATCTGTGGATGTGTGCAAATGTATGTGCATTCATGTGTGCCTGCGTGGAGATCTGAGGTTGGCTGGTAGGGTGGACCTCTGCGCATAATCACATGTGTGTGCAAACATTTCTTTTTGGATTTCTTGGAATTTGGTTTCTGTGGGGTCGTTTATCTGTGGATGTGTGCAAATGTATGTGCATTCATGTGTGCCTGCGTGGAGATCTGAGGTTGGCTGGTAGGGTGGACCTCTGCGCATAATCACATGTGTGTGCAAACATTTCTTTTTGGATTTCTTGGAATTTGGTTTCTGTGGGGTCGTTTATCTCTGGATGTGTGCAAATGTATGTGCATTCATGTGTGCCTGCGTGGAGATCTGAGGTTGGCTGGTAGGGTGGACCTCTGCGCATAATCACATGTGTGTGCAAACATTTCTTTTTGGATTTCTTGGAATTTGGTTTCTGTGGGGTCGTTTATCTGTGGATGTGTGCAAATGTATGTGCATTCATGTGTGCCTGCGTGGAGATCTGAGGTTGGCTGGTAGGGTGGACCTCTGCGCATAATCACATGTGTGTGCAAACATTTCTTTTTGGATTTCTTGGAATTTGGTTTCTGTGGGTCGTTTATCTGTGGATGTGTGCAAATGTATGTGCATTCATGTGTGCCTGCGTGGAGATCTGAGGTTGGCTGGTAGGGTGGACCTCTGCGCATAATCACATGTGTGTGCAAACATTTCTTTTTGGATTTCTTGGAATTTGGTTTCTGTGGGGTCGTTTATCTGTGGATGTGTGCAAATGTATGTGCATTCATGTGTGCCTGCGTGGAGATCTGAGGTTGGCTGGTAGGGTGGACCTCTGCGCATAATCACATGTGTGTGCAAACATTTCTTTTGGATTTCTTGGAATTTGGTTTCTGTGGGGTCGTTTATCTCTGGATGTGTGCAAATGTATGTGCATTCATGTGTGCCTGCGTGGAGATCTGAGGTTGGCTGGTAGGGTGGACCTCTGCGCATAATCACATGTGTGTGCAAACATTTCTTTTTGGATTTCTTGGAATTTGGTTTCTGTGGGTCGTTTATCTCTGGATGTGTGCAAATGTATGTGCATTCATGTGTGCCTGCGTGGAGATCTGAGGTTGGCTGGTAGGGTGGACCTCTGCGCATAATCACATGTGTGTGCAAACATTTCTTTTTGGATTTCTTGGAATTTGGTTTCTGTGGGGTCGTTTATCTCTGGATGTGTGCAAATGTATGTGCATTCATGTGTGCCTGCGTGGAGATCTGAGGTTGGCTGGTAGGGTGGACCTCTGCGCATAATCACATGTGTGTGCAAACATTTCTTTTTGGATTTCTTGGAATTTGGTTTCTGTGGGTCGTTTATCTCTGGATGTGTGCAAATGTATGTGCATTCATGTGTGCCTGCGTGGAGATCTGAGGTTGGCTGGTAGGGTGGACCTCTGCGCATAATCACATGTGTGTGCAAACATTTCTTTTTGGATTTCTTGGAATTTGGTTTCTGTGGGGTCGTTTATCTGTGGATGTGTGCAAATGTATGTGCATTCATGTGTGCCTGCGTGGAGATCTGAGGTTGGCTGGTAGGGTGGACCTCTGCGCATAATCACATGTGTGTGCAAACATTTCTTTTTGGATTTTTGGAATTTGGTTTCTGTGGGGTCGTTTATCTGTGGATGTGTGCAAATGTATGTGCATTCATGTGTGCCTGCGTGGAGATCTGAGGTTGGCTGGTAGGGTGGACCTCTGCGCATAATCACATGTGTGTGCAAACATTTCTTTTTGGATTTCTTGGAATTTGGTTTCTGTGGGGTCGTTTATCTCTGGATGTGTGCAAATGTATGTGCATTCATGTGTGCCTGCGTGGAGATCTGAGGTTGGCTGGTAGGGTGGACCTCTGCGCATAATCACATGTGTGTGCAAACATTTCTTTTTGGATTTCTTGGAATTTGGTTTCTGTGGGGTCGTTTATCTCTGGATGTGTGCAAATGTATGTGCATTCATGTGTGCCTGCGTGGAGATCTGAGGTTGGCTGGTAGGGTGGACCTCTGCGCATAATCACATGTGTGTGCAAACATTTCTTTTTGGATTTCTTGGAATTTGGTTTCTGTGGGTCGTTTATCTCTGGATGTGTGCAAATGTATGTGCATTCATGTGTGCCTGCGTGGAGATCTGAGGTTGGCTGGTAGGGTGGACCTCTGCGCATAATCACATGTGTGTGCAAACATTTCTTTTTGGATTTTTGGAATTTGGTTTCTGTGGGGTCGTTTATCTCTGGATGTGTGCAAATGTATGTGCATTCATGTGTGCCTGCGTGGAGATCTGAGGTTGGCTGGTAGGGTGGACCTCTGCGCATAATCACATGTGTGTGCAAACATTTCTTTTTGGATTTCTTGGAATTTGGTTTCTGTGGGTCGTTTATCTCTGGATGTGTGCAAATGTATGTGCATTCATGTGTGCCTGCGTGGAGATCTGAGGTTGGCTGGTAGGGTGGACCTCTGCGCATAATCACATGTGTGTGCAAACATTTCTTTTTGGATTTCTTGGAATTTGGTTTCTGTGGGGTCGTTTATCTCTGGATGTGTGCAAATGTATGTGCATTCATGTGTGCCTGCGTGGAGATCTGAGGTTGGCTGGTAGGGTGGACCTCTGCGCATAATCACATGTGTGTGCAAACATTTCTTTTTGGATTTCTTGGAATTTGGTTTCTGTGGGGTCGTTTATCTCTGGATGTGTGCAAATGTATGTGCATTCATGTGTGCCTGCGTGGAGATCTGAGGTTGGCTGGTAGGGTGGACCTCTGCGCATAATCACATGTGTGTGCAAACATTTCTTTTTGGATTTCTTGGAATTTGGTTTCTGTGGGTCGTTTATCTGTGGATGTGTGCAAATGTATGTGCATTCATGTGTGCCTGCGTGGAGATCTGAGGTTGGCTGGTAGGGTGGACCTCTGCGCATAATCACATGTGTGTGCAAACATTTCTTTTTGGATTTCTTGGAATTTGGTTTCTGTGGGGTCGTTTATCTCTGGATGTGTGCAAATGTATGTGCATTCATGTGTGCCTGCGTGGAGATCTGAGGTTGGCTGGTAGGGTGGACCTCTGCGCATAATCACATGTGTGTGCAAACATTTCTTTTTGGATTTCTTGGAATTTGGTTTCTGTGGGGTCGTTTATCTGTGGATGTGTGCAAATGTATGTGCATTCATGTGTGCCTGCGTGGAGATCTGAGGTTGGCTGGTAGGGTGGACCTCTGCGCATAATCACATGTGTGTGCAAACATTTCTTTTTGGATTTCTTGGAATTTGGTTTCTGTGGGGTCGTTTATCTGTGGATGTGTGCAAATGTATGTGCATTCATGTGTGCCTGCGTGGAGATCTGAGGTTGGCTGGTAGGGTGGACCTCTGCGCATAATCACATGTGTGTGCAAACATTTCTTTTTGGATTTCTTGGAATTTGGTTTCTGTGGGGTCGTTTATCTGTGGATGTGTGCAAATGTATGTGCATTCATGTGTGCCTGCGTGGAGATCTGAGGTTGGCTGGTAGGGTGGACCTCTGCGCATAATCACATGTGTGTGCAAACATTTCTTTTTTGGATTTCTTGGAATTTGGTTTCTGTGGGGTCGTTTATCTCTGGATGTGTGCAAATGTATGTGCATTCATGTGTGCCTGCGTGGAGATCTGAGGTTGGCTGGTAGGGTGGACCTCTGCGCATAATCACATGTGTGTGCAAACATTTCTTTTTTGGATTTCTTGGAATTTGGTTTCTGTGGGGTCGTTTATCTCTGGATGTGTGCAAATGTATGTGCATTCATGTGTGCCTGCGTGGAGATCTGAGGTTGGCTGGTAGGGTGGACCTCTGCGCATAATCACATGTGTGTGCAAACATTTCTTTTTGGATTTCTTGGAATTTGGTTTCTGTGGGGTCGTTTATCTGTGGATGTGTGCAAATGTATGTGCATTCATGTGTGCCTGCGTGGAGATCTGAGGTTGGCTGGTAGGGTGGACCTCTGCGCATAATCACATGTGTGTGCAAACATTTCTTTTTGGATTTCTTGGAATTTGGTTTCTGTGGGTCGTTTATCTCTGGATGTGTGCAAATGTATGTGCATTCATGTGTGCCTGCGTGGAGATCTGAGGTTGGCTGGTAGGGTGGACCTCTGCGCATAATCACATGTGTGTGCAAACATTTCTTTTTGGATTTCTTGGAATTTGGTTTCTGTGGGGTCGTTTATCTCTGGATGTGTGCAAATGTATGTGCATTCATGTGTGCCTGCGTGGAGATCTGAGGTTGGCTGGTAGGGTGGACCTCTGCGCATAATCACATGTGTGTGCAAACATTTCTTTTTTGGATTTCTTGGAATTTGGTTTCTGTGGGGTCGTTTATCTCTGGATGTGTGCAAATGTATGTGCATTCATGTGTGCCTGCGTGGAGATCTGAGGTTGGCTGGTAGGGTGGACCTCTGCGCATAATCACATGTGTGTGCAAACATTTCTTTTTGGATTTCTTGGAATTTGGTTTCTGTGGGGTCGTTTATCTCTGGATGTGTGCAAATGTATGTGCATTCATGTGTGCCTGCGTGGAGATCTGAGGTTGGCTGGTAGGGTGGACCTCTGCGCATAATCACATGTGTGTGCAAACATTTCTTTTTGGATTTCTTGGAATTTGGTTTCTGTGGGGTCGTTTATCTCTGGATGTGTGCAAATGTATGTGCATTCATGTGTGCCTGCGTGGAGATCTGAGGTTGGCTGGTAGGGTGGACCTCTGCGCATAATCACATGTGTGTGCAAACATTTCTTTTTGGATTTCTTGGAATTTGGTTTCTGTGGGGTCGTTTATCTCTGGATGTGTGCAAATGTATGTGCATTCATGTGTGCCTGCGTGGAGATCTGAGGTTGGCTGGTAGGGTGGACCTCTGCGCATAATCACATGTGTGTGCAAACATTTCTTTTTGGATTTCTTGGAATTTGGTTTCTGTGGGGTCGTTTATCTCTGGATGTGTGCAAATGTATGTGCATTCATGTGTGCCTGCGTGGAGATCTGAGGTTGGCTGGTAGGGTGGACCTCTGCGCATAATCACATGTGTGTGCAAACATTTCTTTTTGGATTTCTTGGAATTTGGTTTCTGTGGGGTCGTTTATCTCTGGATGTGTGCAAATGTATGTGCATTCATGTGTGCCTGCGTGGAGATCTGAGGTTGGCTGGTAGGGTGGACCTCTGCGCATAATCACATGTGTGTGCAAACATTTCTTTTTGGATTTCTTGGAATTTGGTTTCTGTGGGGTCGTTTATCTGTGGATGTGTGCAAATGTATGTGCATTCATGTGTGCCTGCGTGGAGATCTGAGGTTGGCTGGTAGGGTGGACCTCTGCGCATAATCACATGTGTGTGCAAACATTTCTTTTTGGATTTCTTGGAATTTGGTTTCTGTGGGGTCGTTTATCTGTGGATGTGTGCAAATGTATGTGCATTCATGTGTGCCTGCGTGGAGATCTGAGGTTGGCTGGTAGGGTGGACCTCTGCGCATAATCACATGTGTGTGCAAACATTTCTTTTTGGATTTTTGGAATTTGGTTTCTGTGGGTCGTTTATCTGTGGATGTGTGCAATGTATGCCTGGTGCATTCATGTGTGCCTGCGTGGAGATCTGAGGTTGGCTGGTAGGGTGGACCTCTGCGCATAATCACATGTGTGTGCAAACATTTCTTTTTGGATTTCTTGGAATTTGGTTTCTGTGGGGTCGTTTATCTGTGGATGTGTGCAAATGTATGTGCATTCATGTGTGCCTGCGTGGAGATCTGAGGTTGGCTGGTAGGGTGGACCTCTGCGCATAATCACATGTGTGTGCAAACATTTCGTTTTGGATTTTTGGAATTTGGTTTCTGTGGGGTCGTTTATCTGTGGATGTGTGCAATGTATGTGCATTCATGTGTGCCTGCGTGGAGATCTGAGGTTGGCTGGTAGGGTGGACCTCTGCGCATAATCACATGTGTGTGCAAACATTTCTTTTTGGATTTCTTGGAATTTGGTTTCTGTGGGTCGTTTATCTGTGGATGTGTGCAAATGTATGTGCATTCATGTGTGCCTGCGTGGAGATCTGAGGTTGGCTGGTAGGGTGGACCTCTGCGCATAATCACATGTGTGTGCAAACATTTCTTTTTGGATTTCTTGGAATTTGGTTTCTGTGGGTCGTTTATCTGTGGATGTGTGCAAATGTATGTGCATTCATGTGTGCCTGCGTGGAGATCTGAGGTTGGCTGGTAGGGTGGACCTCTGCGCATAATCACATGTGTGTGCAAACATTTCTTTTTGGATTTCTTGGAATTTGGTTTCTGTGGGGTCGTTTATCTCTGGATGTGTGCAAATGTATGTGCATTCATGTGTGCCTGCGTGGAGATCTGAGGTTGGCTGGTAGGGTGGACCTCTGCGCATAATCACATGTGTGTGCAAACATTTCTTTTGGATTTCTTGGAATTTGGTTTCTGTGGGTCGTTTATCTGTGGATGTGTGCAAATGTATGTGCATTCATGTGTGCCTGCGTGGAGATCTGAGGTTGGCTGGTAGGGTGGACCTCTGCGCATAATCACATGTGTGTGCAAACATTTCTTTTTGGATTTCTTGGAATTTGGTTTCTGTGGGGTCGTTTATCTCTGGATGTGTGCAAATGTATGTGCATTCATGTGTGCCTGCGTGGAGATCTGAGGTTGGCTGGTAGGGTGGACCTCTGCGCATAATCACATGTGTGTGCAAACATTTCTTTTTGGATTTCTTGGAATTTGGTTTCTGTGGGGTCGTTTCTCTGTGGATGTGTGCAAATGTATGTGCATTCATGTGTGCCTGCGTGGAGATCTGAGGTTGGCTGGTAGGGTGGACCTCTGCGCATAATCACATGTGTGTGCAAACATTTCTTTTTTGGATTTCTTGGAATTTGGTTTCTGTGGGGTCGTTTATCTCTGGATGTGTGCAAATGTATGTGCATTCATGTGTGCCTGCGTGGAGATCTGAGGTTGGCTGGTAGGGTGGACCTCTGCGCATAATCACATGTGTGTGCAAACATTTCTTTTTGGATTTTTGGAATTTGGTTTCTGTGGGGTCGTTTATCTCTGGATGTGTGCAAATGTATGTGCATTCATGTGTGCCTGCGTGGAGATCTGAGGTTGGCTGGTAGGGTGGACCTCTGCGCATAATCACATGTGTGTGCAAACATTTCTTTTTGGATTTCTTGGAATTTGGTTTCTGTGGGGTCGTTTATCTTGGATGTGTGCAAATGTATGTGCATTCATGTGTGCCTGCGTGGAGATCTGAGGTTGGCTGGTAGGGTGGACCTCTGCGCATAATCACATGTGTGTGCAAACATTTCTTTTTGGATTTCTTGGAATTTGGTTTCTGTGGGGTCGTTTATCTCTGGATGTGTGCAAATGTATGTGCATTCATGTGTGCCTGCGTGGAGATCTGAGGTTGGCTGGTAGGGTGGACCTCTGCGCATAATCACATGTGTGTGCAAACATTTCTTTTGGATTTCTTGGAATTTGGTTTCTGTGGGTCGTTTATCTGTGGATGTGTGCAAATGTATGTGCATTCATGTGTGCCTGCGTGGAGATCTGAGGTTGGCTGGTAGGGTGGACCTCTGCGCATAATCACATGTGTGTGCAAACATTTCTTTTTGGATTTCTTGGAATTTGGTTTCTGTGGGGTCGTTTATCTGTGGATGTGTGCAAATGTATGTGCATTCATGTGTGCCTGCGTGGAGATCTGAGGTTGGCTGGTAGGGTGGACCTCTGCGCATAATCACATGTGTGTGCAAACATTTCTTTTTGGATTTTTGAATTTGGTTTCTGTGGGTCGTTTATCTTGGATGTGTGCAAATGTATGTGCATTCATGTGTGCCTGCGTGGAGATCTGAGGTTGGCTGGTAGGGTGGACCTCTGCGCATAATCACATGTGTGTGCAAACATTTCTTTTTGGATTTCTTGGAATTTGGTTTCTGTGGGGTCGTTTATCTCTGGATGTGTGCAAATGTATGTGCATTCATGTGTGCCTGCGTGGAGATCTGAGGTTGGCTGGTAGGGTGGACCTCTGCGCATAATCACATGTGTGTGCAAACATTTCTTTTTGGATTTCTTGGAATTTGGTTTCTGTGGGGTCGTTTATCTGTGGATGTGTGCAAATGTATGTGCATTCATGTGTGCCTGCGTGGAGATCTGAGGTTGGCTGGTAGGGTGGACCTCTGCGCATAATCACATGTGTGTGCAAACATTTCTTTTTGGATTTCTTGGAATTTGGTTTCTGTGGGGTCGTTTATCTCTGGATGTGTGCAAATGTATGTGCATTCATGTGTGCCTGCGTGGAGATCTGAGGTTGGCTGGTAGGGTGGACCTCTGCGCATAATCACATGTGTGTGCAAACATTTCTTGTTTGGATTTCTTGGAATTTGGTTTCTGTGGGTCGTTTATCTGTGGATGTGTGCAAATGTATGTGCATTCATGTGTGCCTGCGTGGAGATCTGAGGTTGGCTGGTAGGGTGGACCTCTGCGCATAATCACATGTGTGTGCAAACATTTCTTTTTGGATTTCTTGGAATTTGGTTTCTGTGGGGTCGTTTATCTGTGGATGTGTGCAAATGTATGTGCATTCATGTGTGCCTGCGTGGAGATCTGAGGTTGGCTGGTAGGGTGGACCTCTGCGCATAATCACATGTGTGTGCAAACATTTCTTTTTGGATTTCTTGGAATTTGGTTTCTGTGGGGTCGTTTATCTGTGGATGTGTGCAAATGTATGTGCATTCATGTGTGCCTGCGTGGAGATCTGAGGTTGGCTGGTAGGGTGGACCTCTGCGCATAATCACATGTGTGTGCAAACGTGGGATCTTTTGGATTTCTTGGAATTTGGTTCTGTGGGTCGTTTATCTCTGGATGTGTGCAAATGTATGTGCATTCATGTGTGCCTGCGTGGAGATCTGAGGTTGGCTGGTAGGGTGGACCTCTGCGCATAATCACATGTGTGTGCAAACATTTCTTTTTGGATTTCTTGGAATTTGGTTTCTGTGGGGTCGTTTATCTGTGGATGTGTGCAAATGTATGTGCATTCATGTGTGCCTGCGTGGAGATCTGAGGTTGGCTGGTAGGGTGGACCTCTGCGCATAATCACATGTGTGTGCAAACATTTCTTTTTTGGATTTCTTGGAATTTGGTTTCTGTGGGGTCGTTTATCTCTGGATGTGTGCAAATGTATGTGCATTCATGTGTGCCTGCGTGGAGATCTGAGGTTGGCTGGTAGGGTGGACCTCTGCGCATAATCACATGTGTGTGCAAACATTTCTTTTTTGGATTTCTTGGAATTTGGTTTCTGTGGGGTCGTTTATCTCTGGATGTGTGCAAATGTATGTGCATTCATGTGTGCCTGCGTGGAGATCTGAGGTTGGCTGGTAGGGTGGACCTCTGCGCATAATCACATGTGTGTGCAAACATTTCTTTTTGGATTTTTGGAATTTGGTTTCTGTGGGTCGTTTATCTGTGGATGTGTGCAAATGTATGTGCATTCATGTGTGCCTGCGTGGAGATCTGAGGTTGGCTGGTAGGGTGGACCTCTGCGCATAATCACATGTGTGTGCAAACATTTCTTTTTGGATTTCTTGGAATTTGGTTTCTGTGGGGTCGTTTATCTGTGGATGTGTGCAAATGTATGTGCATTCATGTGTGCCTGCGTGGAGATCTGAGGTTGGCTGGTAGGGTGGACCTCTGCGCATAATCACATGTGTGTGCAAACATTTCTTTTTGGATTTCTTGGAATTTGGTTTCTGTGGGGTCGTTTATCTCTGGATGTGTGCAAATGTATGTGCATTCATGTGTGCCTGCGTGGAGATCTGAGGTTGGCTGGTAGGGTGGACCTCTGCGCATAATCACATGTGTGTGCAAACATTTCTTTTTTGGATTTCTTGGAATTTGGTTTCTGTGGGGTCGTTTATCTCTGGATGTGTGCAAATGTATGTGCATTCATGTGTGCCTGCGTGGAGATCTGAGGTTGGCTGGTAGGGTGGACCTCTGCGCATAATCACATGTGTGTGCAAACATTTCTTTTTGGATTTCTTGGAATTTGGTTTCTGTGGGTCGTTTATCTCTGGATGTGTGCAAATGTATGTGCATTCATGTGTGCCTGCGTGGAGATCTGAGGTTGGCTGGTAGGGTGGACCTCTGCGCATAATCACATGTGTGTGCAAACATTTCTTTTTGGATTTCTTGGAATTTGGTTTCTGTGGGTCGTTTATCTGTGGATGTGTGCAAATGTATGTGCATTCATGTGTGCCTGCGTGGAGATCTGAGGTTGGCTGGTAGGGTGGACCTCTGCGCATAATCACATGTGTGTGCAAACATTTCTTTTTGGATTTCTTGAATTTGGTTCTGTGGGGTCGTTTATCTCTGGATGTGTGCAAATGTATGTGCATTCATGTGTGCCTGCGTGGAGATCTGAGGTTGGCTGGTAGGGTGGACCTCTGCGCATAATCACATGTGTGTGCAAACATTTCTTTTGGATTTTTTGGAATTTGGTTTCTGTGGGGTCGTTTATCTCTGGATGTGTGCAAATGTATGTGCATTCATGTGTGCCTGCGTGGAGATCTGAGGTTGGCTGGTAGGGTGGACCTCTGCGCATAATCACATGTGTGTGCAAACATTTCTTTTTGGATTTCTTGGAATTTGGTTTCTGTGGGGTCGTTTATCTTGGATGTGTGCAAATGTATGTGCATTCATGTGTGCCTGCGTGGAGATCTGAGGTTGGCTGGTAGGGTGGACCTCTGCGCATAATCACATGTGTGTGCAAACATTTCTTTTTGGATTTTTGGAATTTGGTTTCTGTGGGTCGTTTATCTCTGGATGTGTGCAAATGTATGTGCATTCATGTGTGCCTGCGTGGAGATCTGAGGTTGGCTGGTAGGGTGGACCTCTGCGCATAATCACATGTGTGTGCAAACATTTCTTTTTGGATTTTTGGAATTTGGTTTCTGTGGGGTCGTTTATCTGTGGATGTGTGCAAATGTATGTGCATTCATGTGTGCCTGCGTGGAGATCTGAGGTTGGCTGGTAGGGTGGACCTCTGCGCATAATCACATGTGTGTGCAAACATTTCTTTTTGGATTTCTTGGAATTTGGTTTCTGTGGGTCGTTTATCTGTGGATGTGTGCAAATGTATGTGCATTCATGTGTGCCTGCGTGGAGATCTGAGGTTGGCTGGTAGGGTGGACCTCTGCGCATAATCACATGTGTGTGCAAACATTTCTTTTTGGATTTTTGGAATTTGGTTTCTGTGGGGTGTTTATCTTGGATGTGTGCAAATGTATGTGCATTCATGTGTGCCTGCGTGGAGATCTGAGGTTGGCTGGTAGGGTGGACCTCTGCGCATAATCACATGTGTGTGCAAACATTTCTTTTTGGATTTCTTGGAATTTGGTTTCTGTGGGGTCGTTTATCTCTGGATGTGTGCAAATGTATGTGCATTCATGTGTGCCTGCGTGGAGATCTGAGGTTGGCTGGTAGGGTGGACCTCTGCGCATAATCACATGTGTGTGCAAACATTTCTTTTTGGATTTCTTGGAATTTGGTTTCTGTGGGGTCGTTTATCTCTGGATGTGTGCAAATGTATGTGCATTCATGTGTGCCTGCGTGGAGATCTGAGGTTGGCTGGTAGGGTGGACCTCTGCGCATAATCACATGTGTGTGCAAACATTTCTTTTTGGATTTCTTGGAATTTGGTTTCTGTGGGGTCGTTTATCTGTGGATGTGTGCAAATGTATGTGCATTCATGTGTGCCTGCGTGGAGATCTGAGGTTGGCTGGTAGGGTGGACCTCTGCGCATAATCACATGTGTGTGCAAACATTTCTTTTTGGATTTTTGGAATTTGGTTTCTGTGGGGGTCGTTTATCTCTGGATGTGTGCAAATGTATGTGCATTCATGTGTGCCTGCGTGGAGATCTGAGGTTGGCTGGTAGGGTGGACCTCTGCGCATAATCACATGTGTGTGCAAACATTTCTTGTTTGGATTTCTTGGAATTTGGTTTCTGTGGGGTCGTTTATCTGTGGATGTGTGCAAATGTATGTGCATTCATGTGTGCCTGCGTGGAGATCTGAGGTTGGCTGGTAGGGTGGACCTCTGCGCATAATCACATGTGTGTGCAAACATTTCTTTTTGGATTTCTTGGAATTTGGTTTCTGTGGGGTCGTTTATCTCTGGATGTGTGCAAATGTATGTGCATTCATGTGTGCCTGCGTGGAGATCTGAGGTTGGCTGGTAGGGTGGACCTCTGCGCATAATCACATGTGTGTGCAAACATTTCTTTTTGGATTTCTTGGAATTTGGTTTCTGTGGGGTCGTTTATCTGTGGATGTGTGCAAATGTATGTGCATTCATGTGTGCCTGCGTGGAGATCTGAGGTTGGCTGGTAGGGTGGACCTCTGCGCATAATCACATGTGTGTGCAAACATTTCTTTTTGGATTTCTTGGAATTTGGTTTCTGTGGGGTCGTTTATCTGTGGATGTGTGCAAATGTATGTGCATTCATGTGTGCCTGCGTGGAGATCTGAGGTTGGCTGGTAGGGTGGACCTCTGCGCATAATCACATGTGTGTGCAAACATTTCTTTTTGGATTTCTTGGAATTTGGTTTCTGTGGGTCGTTTATCTGTGGATGTGTGCAAATGTATGTGCATTCATGTGTGCCTGCGTGGAGATCTGAGGTTGGCTGGTAGGGTGGACCTCTGCGCATAATCACATGTGTGTGCAAACATTCTTTGTGGATTTCTTGGAATTTGGTTTCTGTGGGTCGTTTATCTCTGGATGTGTGCAAATGTATGTGCATTCATGTGTGCCTGCGTGGAGATCTGAGGTTGGCTGGTAGGGTGGACCTCTGCGCATAATCACATGTGTGTGCAAACATTTCTTTTTGATTTTTGGAATTTGGTTTCTGTGGGGAGTTTATCTCTGCGGTGGATGTGTGCAAATGTATGTGCATTCATGTGTGCCTGCGTGGAGATCTGAGGTTGGCTGGTAGGGTGGACCTCTGCGCATAATCACATGTGTGTGCAAACATTTCTTGTTTGGATTTCTTGGAATTTGGTTTCTGTGGGTCGTTTATCTGTGGATGTGTGCAAATGTATGTGCATTCATGTGTGCCTGCGTGGAGATCTGAGGTTGGCTGGTAGGGTGGACCTCTGCGCATAATCACATGTGTGTGCAAACATTTCTTTTGGATTTCTTGAATTTGGTTTCTGTGGGTCGTTTATCTCTGATGTGTGCAAATGTATGTGCATTCATGTGTGCCTGCGTGGAGATCTGAGGTTGGCTGGTAGGGTGGACCTCTGCGCATAATCACATGTGTGTGCAAACATTTCTTTTTGGATTTCTTGGAATTTGGTTTCTGTGGGTCGTTTATCTGTGGATGTGTGCAAATGTATGTGCATTCATGTGTGCCTGCGTGGAGATCTGAGGTGGCTGGTAGGGTGGACCTCTGCGCATAATCACATTGTGTGCAAACATTTCTTTTTTGATTTCTTGGAATTTGGTTTCTGTGGGTCGTTTATCTGTGGATGTGTGCAAATGTATGTGCATTCATGTGTGCCTGCGTGGAGATCTGAGGTTGGCTGGTAGGGTGGACCTCTGCGCATAATCACAGTGTGTGCAAACATTTCTTTTTGGATTTCTTGAATTTGGTTTCTGTGGGTCGTTTATCTGTGGATGTGTGCAAATGTATGTGCATTCATGTGTGCCTGCGTGGAGATCTGAGGTTGGCTGGTAGGGTGGACCTCTGCGCATAATCACATGTGTGTGCAAACATTCTTGTTTGGATTTTTGGAATTTGGTTTCTGTGGGTGTTTATCTCTGGATGTGTGCAAATGTATGTGCATTCATGTGTGCCTGCGTGGAGATCTGAGGTTGGCTGGTAGGGTGGACCTCTGCGCATAATCACATGTGTGTGCAAACATTTCGTTTGGATTTCTTGGAATTTGGTTTCTGTGGGGTCGTTTATCTCTGGATGTGTGCAAATGTATGTGCATCATGTGTGCCTGCGTGGAGATCTGAGGTTGGCTGGTAGGGTGGACCTCTGCGCATAATCACATGTGTGTGCAACATTTCTTTTTGATTTTTGGAATTTGGTTTCTGTGGGGTGTTTATCTGTGGATGTGTGCAAATGTATGTGCATTCATGTGTGCCTGCTGGAGATCTGAGTTGGCTGGTAGGGGACCTCTGCGCATAATCACATGTGTGTGCAAACATTTCTTTTGGATTTTTGAATTTGTTTCTGGGGGTCGTTTATTTCTTGGATGTGTGCAAATGTATGTGCATTCATGTGTGCCTGCGTGGAGATCTGAGGTTGGCTGGTAGGGTGGACCTCTGCGCATAATCACATGTGTGTGCAAACATTTCTTTTTGGATTTCTTGGAATTTGGTTTCTGTGGGTCGTTTATCTGTGGATGTGCAAATGTATGTGCATTCATGTGTGCCTGCGTGGAGATCTGAGGTTGGCTGGTAGGGTGGACCTCTGCGCATAATCACATGTGTGTGCAAACATTTCTTGTGGATTTTTGAATTTGGTTTCTGTGGGTCGTTTATCTTGGATGTGTGCAAATGTATGTGCATTCATGTGTGCCTGCGTGGAGA
Organism: Oreochromis niloticus; assembly: GCF_001858045.2. Lineage (NCBI taxonomy): Eukaryota > Metazoa > Chordata > Actinopteri > Cichliformes > Cichlidae > Oreochromis > Oreochromis niloticus. The sequence continues at coordinate 102 of NW_020327715.1, read as the reverse complement.
TCTGAGGTTGGCTGGTAGGGGGACCTCTGCGCATAATCACATGTGTGTGCAAACATTTTTTTTGATTCTTGGAATTTGGTTTCTGTGGGTCGTTTATCTCTG
>NW_020327714.1:0-28927 GCF_001858045.2 Oreochromis niloticus | reverse complement strand
GAAGATATTTGACTTCTAATGCACCATAACTGAGTAGAGCAAGCAAAAACTGCCTTGACTTCCCTCAAACAACGCTTTCTAACTCTAAATCTATTTGGAGTATCGATATCATTCTTTCAACCGTAAGAGACAGCAGGCTTGGTGAAGAGTCATGGAAATTTTCAGGTCTCTGTTGAAATCCATTAAAAAGATATGACGAGAGAAAAAAGTGATTCATTTCCAGAGTTTGAAATCTGAAGAAATCTGAGCAAACGACGAATTTCCTACCCTCAAACAAGTCTAACTCATTTCAGAACGGTAATAGGTGAGAAAGAAATTCTTGAATTGCTGAGCGTCAGGAGTGTCTAAGATATACTGGGACAAGCCTTATGTCTTAACTTTGTCTTCGTTAGGAGATATGACGATTCGAATATGCCTCTCATTACAGAAATCAAGCGGTGATTTTCAACAAGCTCTCCATTGACTTTCTATGGAGAGTTGAGACTTTGTGTTTGTCTGAGGAGATTTGCCAAAATCTATAAATCCCACAACCATGATAGTGACATTTTCGGAAAGCCAGCAAAAATACCTACGTTTTGATGTATAATTTGTGGAAGTTGAGTGAAAATTGAGCAAGTAGCAAGAAGTTGTTCGGACATGAAGAGAAGACTTCAAAACCTTCAGTGGCACACTGGAAGCCAAGTGCATAGCAACCATCACAACGCATGTATTTTGTGAAAAATCAACAATTTGCAACTGAAAACTTTAAGAGGCATAAAGTAAACGGTAAAAGATTTGAAAAAGCTGATTTATTCCTGAATAGCCCAATAATTGTGAACATTTTAAAATTTGAATGGTTGTTCTACGTGAAAGTAGAAAAAGTAGTTAAGTTCAAAAACAAGCAAATTTTTAGCAGAATTGCAGAAGTTTCCCATTCATTTCAATGGGACAAATTAAGCTTAATATTTTAAAAAGTATAATAGTATAAAATACCAAAAGACATAGCCATCATTAGCAGAAATAGCAGAATAGTTTAAAATTTGAACGGTGAAAATCGGCTGAAAATTGTGGAAGTAGATCCACGGCGAAAAACGTACGGAAGCGCCAAGAGGAACTCAATAGTGTGGATGCTTAAAGCATCCACACAATAATAAAGTATAAAGAACTAGAAAAATTTGCATTTCCTGCGAAAATGCAGTGTGGATGCTGTAAAGCTGAAGCTGTCAGCTAAACTAGCTGAAAAAGCTGAAAAGTTGCAGAAGTGTAAAACCTTTGCAAAAAATTGTAATAACTTGCAGAAGCATAAGAACTTAGCAAAAATGTAATTACTTAGCAGAACTGCAATAACGTAAAGAAACATAATACTTGGCAGAAAACAATAACATAGCAGAACTTAGCAGCAGAAATTAGAATAAATATTGTAACTTACCAGAAACAAGATAACTTTCAGAAATACAGGATTTTAGCAAACATGGTACAAGATTACATAGATACTTTATTTAAACAAAAATACCTAAACATTGCACAAATACTGTGATTTAGGACAAATAGTACAACATAGCAGAAATGCTGTAATTCAGCAAATATATTATGCTATGGCACAAATAGAAAGAATATGCTCAAATACTATGATTTTGCTCAAATAATATGATAAGCAATAATACTAAGATTTAGCAGAATACTGTATTTAGCACAAATACCGAAAAGTAGCAGAAATACTGTAATTTAGCATAATAGTAATAACTTGCACAATTACAAATATGGACATGGTAAATGGCCTGTATTTATATAGCGCTTTTATGGTCCCTAAGGACCCCAAAGCTCTTTACATATCCAGTCATTCACCCATTCACACACTGGTGATGGCAAGCTACGTTGTAGCCACAGCCACCCTGGGGCGCACTGACAGAGGCGAGGCTGCTGGACATTGGCGCCACCGGCCCTCTGACCACCACCAGTAGACAACGAGTGAAGTGTCTTGCCCAAAGACACAACGACCGAGACTGTCCGAGCCGGGCCTCGAACCGGTAACCTTCCGATTACAAGGCGAACTCCCAACTTTTGAGCCACGATCGCCCCCATATATGGAAACACACATGCACAGAACACACACGGATCCAATTCAATCAACCAGTGTAAATATATTGATTTAAATCACACAATAAGATACACCCATAAAAAGGCTCTCTCTCTCTCTCTCTCTGTCATACAACACACACACACACACACACACGCGCAGCAGCAGCAGAAGCAAGTGAACAAACAGGGGCTGTACAGTGTTTCCTGTATGTTTCTAGTGGGTCAAAAGCCTGGAGCTGCTTAATTTGAATCCACCAATCAGAAAGGCTATGTCCTTTTTCCCGCCAAAACAGGTGCATCTGTTTTTACACACGCAGCACAGAGACAGGATTTGTGTAGTCTATTTTTCATAGTGAGGACTCCTCTCAAACAAATGGCTATAATTTCCTTACCAGCTGCGCCACTGGGAAAGACAGTGAGCACTTGGGAAACAGGGTGATGAGCAGTCAGAATTAGATCGCGGTGTGAGGCAAAGAGCGCCGTTTTTTGGAGTTACAAAACGTCGTGTAACTCCAAACTAGGTGGACTAGAAGCATAATTCTTGTACTGGGTGAATCAGCGGACTTTGGTGTACTTTGACTGCGATTTTCATTACTCTTTGTACATCCGTCGCTGAGATATGACGAGAGAAGAAACGGCAGACCTCAGATATGATTGGCTGGCTGGGAAGCTGGCAGAAATATATAGTAATAGTGTGATTAAGCATAAATACTACATTTAGCAGAATACTGTATTAAGGACAAATCCTATAAAAAGCAGAAATACTATATAAGCACAAATGCTATAAAAGCAGAAATACTATATTAAGCATATAAAAATCCTATAAAAATGGTATAAAAAGCAAAAATACTGTAATATGATTTGGTAGAAAAACTATAATTAATCAGAAATACTATATTTGGCAGAAATACTGTAATCAGCACATATACTGTAACATGACAGAAATTCCTCCACTTAGTAGTAATACTATAACATAACACAAATGTTATGATGAGTTGAGCGGCTGGTACTCTGGTGCAGTCAGCACAATCTGGAGCTGACACTCTTAAAACTGTAGAGATGACAGTGGACTTCAGGAGACATCCCTCAACTCTGCCCCCCCTCATCATATCAGACAGCCCTGTGTCTACTGTGGAGATCTTCAAGTTGCTGGGTACCACCATCTCCAGGACCTGAAGTGGGAGACCAACATCAACTCCATCCTCAAAAAGACCAGCAGAGGATGTACTTCCTGAGACAACTGGGGAAGTACAGTCTTCCACAGGAGCTGCTGATCCAGTTCTACACTGCAGTCATTGAGTCTGTCCTGTGCTCCTCCATCACAGTCTGGTATGGTGCAGCCACTAAACAGGACAGGTGCAGACTGCAGCGGACTGTACGGGCAGCAGAAAGGATCATCGGCGCCCCCCTGCCCTCCATCCAGGATCTGTACCTCTCAAGAACCGGGAAACGGGCAGGGAAAATCATCACAGACCCCTCACACCCTGGACACAGACTTTTTGATCTGCTGCCCTCTGGCAGACGGTACAGAAGCCTGCAGACCAGGACCACCCGACACAGGAACAGTTTCTTTCCCCTCACCATCTCCCTTCTAAACAGTTGAACTGTCACACTGCTCCCACTGCCAGACTGCAACTGCACCTTATGTACATTCTGTAGTATTCATTCCACCTCATTTCATTTCTGTATTTTATGTATATAAGTTTAGATTAGTTATTTATAGTTGGTTTACACAGCTTTGTGTATGTATGTGTATGCATGTGTAATGTATATATAGATACGTGTGTGTGTGGGTGCGTGTGTGTGCGTGTGTGTGTGTGTGTGTGTGTGTGAGATTTACATTGCTGTGCTCGAGAGCCACCATCTACCGGAACCAAATTCCTTGTATTTGTCTGCACATATACTTGGCCAATAAACATGATTCTGATGACTTGGCACAAAAACCATGATTTAGCAGAAATACTATGATTGAGCAGAAGTACTAAGATGTAGTAAAAGTACTTTGATTTAAGAGAAATCCAATTATGGATGAGTAATACTTTAAAATGGGAGAAATATTGATACACACACACATTCACAGAGCCTAAAGGGAAGAGTATTTGTGCCATGGAGTGTTAAGAAGAATCTGAGGTCCATATTAGAAAAGCTGGTAAAAAGTTTTGAGAATTGTAATAAATGATGAATATGAATTAGTGGTCTGTGATAGTGTATTAATTTGTAGGGCAAAAAACATGTTGTCCAAGGTGGAGTTAAACCCACGACCTTTGAGTTGCAGACCTGTGTCATTACCAGCTGCGCCACTGGGAAAGACAGTGAGCTCTTGGGAAACAGGGTGATGAGCAGTCAGAATTAGATTGCGGTGTGAGGCAAAGAGCGCCGTTTTTTGGAGTTACAAAACGTCGTGTAACTCCAAAACTAGGTGGACTAGGAGCATAATTCTTGTACTGGGTGAATCAGCGGACTTTGGTGTACTTTGACTGCGATTTTCGTTACTCTTTGTACATCCGTCGCTGAGATATGACGAGAGAAGAAACTGCAGACCTCAGATATGATTGGCTGGCTGGGAAGCTGGCAGAAATATATAGTAATAGTGTGATTAAGCATAAATACTACATTTAGCAGAAATACTGTATTAAGCACAAATCCTATAAAAAGCAGAAATACTATATTAAGCACAAATCCTATAAAAAGCAGAAATACTATATTAAGCAATATAAAAATCCTATAAAAATGGTATAAAAAACAAAAATACTGTAATATGATTTGGTAGAAAAACTATAATTAATCAGAAATACTATATTTAGCACAAATCTTATAAAATAGCAGAAATAGTATGATTCAGCACAATAGTAATAACTTAAACAGAAAAATTGGAAAAGCAAAATGGACAGCTGAAAAAATGCTGAACATGCTAAGGGTCCTTCAAATGTACTTGTTAAATGAAAAAAAAACTCAGCAAAAAAAGTGTAACAGTCACACAATCACAAATATGGAAACATATGGAAACACACATGCACAGAGAGACACACACAGGATCAAATTCAGTCAACCAGTCTAAATATATTGAATTTAAATCATACAATAAGATGCTCCCATAAAAACTCTGTCTCGCCCTCTCTTTCTCTCTCTCTGTCACACACACACACACACACACACACACACACACACACACACACACAGGGAGAGAGAAGTAAGTTTCTAGCTCAGTCAAGCTGCCTGGGAGCTGCTGAATTTGAATCCACCAATCAGAGAGGCTGTATACTTTTTCCCGCCAAAACAGGTGCAGCCGTTTTTACACACACAGAGCACAGAGACAGGATTTCTGCAGTGAATTTCTCATAGTGAGGATTCCTCTCAAACAAATGGCCATAATTTCCTAACCGTAGGGGCTAGAACGGTCATTCTTACACCGTTTTGTTCAGAAGAGATCAGGGAATCTTAAAGTGTTGGCAATTTATCATTAAAATATGAATTATTAAAGATATTTGACTTCTAATGCACCATAACTGAGTAGAGCAAAGCAAAAACTGCCTTGACTTGCCCTCAAACAACGCTTTCTAACTCTAAATCTATTTGGAGTATCAATATCATTTTTTCACCGTAAGAGACAGCAGGCTTTGGTGAACAATCTTGGAAATTTTCAGGTCTCTGTTGATATCCGTTAAAAAGATATGACGAGAGAAAAAAGTGGATCATTTCCAGAGTTTGAAATCTGAAGAAATCTGAGCGAAGGACGAATTTCCTACCCTCAAACAAGTCTAACTCATTTCAGAACGGTAATAGGTGAGAAAGAAATTCTTGAATTGTGAGCGTCAGGAGTGTCTGAAGATATACTGGGACAAGCCTCATGTTTTAACTTCGCTTCGTTAAGGAGATATGACGATTCGAATATGCCTCTCATTACAGAAATCAAGCGGTGATTTTGAACAAGCTCTCCATTGACTTTCTATGGGGATTTTTGAGACTTTGTGTTGGTCTGAGGAGATTTGCCAAAATTCTATAAATCTCACAACAATGATGGTGACATTTTCTGAAAGCCAGCAAAAATACCTACGTTTTGATGTATAATTTGTGGAAGTTGAGTGAAAATTGAGCAAGTAGCAAGAAGTTGTTCGGACATGAAGAGAAGACTGCAAAACCTTCAGTGGCACACTGGAAGCCAAGTGCATAGCAACCATAACAACGCATGTATTTTGTGAAAAATCACAATTTTGCAACTCAAAACTTTAAGAGGCATAAAAGTAAAACGGTAAAAGATTTGAAAAAGCTGATTTATTCCTGAATAGCCCAATAATTTGAGAACATTTTAAAGTTTGAATGGTTGTTCTACGTGAAAGTAGGAAAAAGTAGTTAAGTTTCAAAAACAAGCAAGTTTTAGCAGAATTGCGGAAGTTTCCCATTCATTTCAATGGGACAAATTAAAGGAAAAAAGCTTAATATTTTAAAAAGTATAACAGTATAAAATACCAAAAGATATAGCCGGAAAGAGCAAAAATAGCAGAATAGTTTAAAATTTGAACGGTGAAAATAGCACAAAAATTGTTAAAGTAGTTAAAGGCCAAAAAGTGTACGGAAGCAACAAGAATAAAGTATAAAGAATAAAGAGAAACAGGAACTCAATAGTGTGGATGCTTAAAGCATCCACACAATAAAGAGAAACAGGAAAACAATAGTGTGGATGCCTTAAAGCATCCACACAATAATAAAGAATAAAGAGAAACAGGAACTCAATAGTGTGGATGCCTCCAGCATCCACACAATAAAGAGAAACAGGAACTCAATAGTGTGGAAGCCCTTGAGGGCATCCACACAATAAAGAGAAACAGGAACTCAATAGTGTGGAAGCCCTTTAAGGGCATCCACACAACTAGAAAAATTTGCATTTCCTGCGAAAATGCTGTGTGGATGCCTTAACGCTGAAGCTGTCTGCTGAAAAGCTGAAAAAGCTGAAAAGTTGCAAAAAGTTGTATGGTGGTGAAAAAAAAAAAAAAGCAGCAGAAGCTGCTGAGAATTGTGCTGAGAAGAGTTGAAAAGGCTGAAAATTTTGCAGAAAAGAGGTAAATCAGCAGAATTTCTGCAGAAAAGAGGCAGAACAAAAGAGAAAACTAAAAACAGGTTTTGCCCTGAGCAGGATTCGAACCTGGCCCTACCAGACGCAAAGCAGCTACTCATCTCACTGACCCAAACACATTCTCACAGAGAAGAGGTGGACAGACTGACAATTCTGCTGAAATGAGCAGAAGCTGCTGAGAATTGTGCTGATAAGAGGTGAAAAGGCTGAAAATTTTGCAGAAAAGAGGTGAATCAGAAGAATTTCTGCAGAAAAGAGGCAAAGAAGCAGAAACTTGCGCTGAAAAGAGATGAATCAGCAGAGTTTCTGCTGAAAAGAGTTTTGTTTTTCTGAAAATAGCCAAAAAAGCTGGAATTTGTGCTGAAAAGGGGTGAAAAAAAAAGAAAATTTTGCTGAAAAGGGGTGAAGAAGCTAAAGTATACCAAATCAAAGTATTTGTGCCAAAACATAGTGTTTCTGCCATATTGTGGTACTACTACATTACAGCATGAATACGGATTAAAGATGAAAGAAACTGGCAACAAATTCCTCGACTACAAACCTGTCTGATACCACTTCTTTGCAGTGTTCATGTTTACTAAGGCACTACCCAAAAGGCGCCACGAGAGGGCACTCCAACACAAGAGATGAGGTGAATGAGCAGAATTTCTGCTGAAAAGAGGCAGAAGGTTCTGTATATAGAAAAAGAAACACTGTTGAACCATGTGTGAAATAAATAAAGAAATGAAATGAAAGGACAACCTGGTTCTGCTCAAATTCACCAATCAGAGGTACTGCCTCAGTCTGCTTCATCAGGCTGTGTACTTGTTTCTGCCATGGAGCGTTAACAAGAATCTGAGGTCCATATTAGAAAAGCTGCTAAAATCATAAAACTTTGCAGAATTGTAATAAATTAGCAATATAAATGACAGGTCTGTGATAGTGCATAAATTTGTAGTGAAAAAAAAAAAACGTGGACCAAGGTGGGATTGAACCCACGACCTTTGAGCTGCAGAGCCGTGTCATTACTGATTGCGCCACCTGGAAAGGGGGCGTCGGTCTGAAAGACAGATACTTGGGCAGTCAGAAAATAGATCGCGGTGAGAGGCGAAAAGCGCCGTTTTTTGGAGTTACAAAACGTCGTGTAACTTAAAAACTAGGAGGGCTAGCAGCATAATTCTTGTACTGGGTGAATCAGCGGACTTTGGTGTATTTTGACTGCGATTTTCATAGCTCGTTCTACCTCCGTCGCGGAGATATGACGAGAGAAGAAACGGCTTCATTTCCAGAGTTTGAAGACTGAGAGAAGGACAGATTTCCACCCCTCAAACAAACGTAATTCATTGCTCAACGGTAAGATAATTGTAAAAACTGCTTCCACTGTGAGTGTCAGCAGTGTCTGAAGATATATTGGCACAAGCCTCATGTCCTAACTTTGCTTTGTTAAAGAGATATGGCGATTTGAAAATGCCTCCCGTTACAGAATTTCAGCTCTGAATTTCAAAACCTCCCCATAGACTTTGAATGGGGAGTTGTCAGACCTTGTGTCACTCCGAGGCAAATTGCGAAAAAACGGTAAATCTCACAATAAAGATAGTGACATTTTCTGAAAGCCAGCAAAAATACCTACGTTTTGATGTATAATTTGTGGGGGTTGAGTGGAAATTGAGCGAGTAGCAAGAAGTTGTTCAGACGTGAAGAGAAAATTCAGAACGGACCAGCACTCACTCTGACTTAATTGCATAGCAACCATAGCAACGCATGTATTTTCTGAAAAATCACAATTTTGCAACTGAAAACTTAAAGAGAGATAAGATTAAAACGGTAGAAGATCTGAAAAAGCTGAATCAGACAGGAATAGCCCAATAATCTGAGAACATTTTAAAGTTTGAATGGAGTTTCTAGGTGAAAGTATGACAAAGTAGTTAAGTTTCAAAGACAAGCAAGTTTTAGCAGAATTGTGGAAGTTTCCCATTCATTTCAATGGGACAAATTAAAGGAAAAAAGTGTAATATTTTAAAAAGTATAACAGTAATAAACACCAAAAGTCATAGCCATCATTAGCAGAAAGAGCAGAACAGTTTAGAGTTTGAACTGAGAAAATCGGCTGAAAACTGAAGGAGTAGATCCACGGCGAAAAACGTACGGAAGCAACTAGAATAATAAAGAATAAAGAGAAACAGGAACTCAATAGTGTGGAAGCCCTTTAGGGCATCCACACAATAAAGAGAAACAGGAACTCAATAGTGTGGAAGCCCTTTAAGGGCATCCACACAATAATAATAATAAGAATAATAAATCCGAGGAATAGTAATATGTGTGCCTCTTGGCATAGGCATACATAATAAGAATAATAAATCCGACGAATAGTAATATGTGTGCCTCTTGGCATAGGCACACATAATAATAAATCCGACGAATAGTAATATGTGTGCCTCTTGGCATAGGCACACATAATAAAGAATAAAGAGAAACAGGAACTCAATAGTGTGGATGCCTCCAGCATCCACACAATAAACTACATGCTACAGTGCAAATACTGTAGCATGTCTGACTCCGCGACTGAATATATAATACTGTTGATATTTATATGAAATGTGTTATAAAGACTAGCCGTTCACTGTTATTTCAACAAAAAGGGGGATTAAAACACAGCCCTTAATAAACCAATAAAGAAGTGATCCATACTTAATAACATTTACCATTTCTATAAATGGAAAAAGTTGCTATGGATTATGACCTATTTAAGCAAAGATTTGAAGTTGCTGCTTCATAAACGTTTAAGCACTAAAGCCTCTTTGGGACTCTCTGCCCTTTTTTTTTATGAAATCACAGGGCTGCCATTTGCCTCTATTCTTAGAGATAGCTTTCTTCACATAATGAGGTGCCACGACTGAGGATGTTATGAAACTTCAAGTTCATGCAAAGAGTTCAGACATGCAGTTTCACTCGCACTGTAGAGCACATAGTATTTATTTTATGACACCACCAAGTGTGGGCAGGGTGCCAGAGTTGTGTGTGTGTGTGTGTGTGTGTGTGTGTGTGTGTGTGTGAGAGAGAGAGAGAGAGAGAGAGAGAGAGAGAGAACATGTGATTTTATCATTGCATGGAATAAAAGACTTCACAAGGCAAACAAGTAAGAGTAAAAGTAATGAGACTGAGAATTAGAATTGTGTAAGATTTGACACACAATAAAACAACCATCCGTTTACTGGTATATATGTTTGCCTGGGAGGAAAAAAAGATTAGAGATTCTTATAAAAATTACAGGCTTTTATAATTCAAGCTCACGTGTCAAGTGAGCTAAACATGTGACCAGACCAGGGAGTTCACCCACCTGCTGCAATATATACCATATATTCAACTTGGAGCAACTGTGACCACATAATTTTCTCTGAGATTAATATATTAAGTATTCTGATTCATATGTTTGGACTAGGAGAGAAAAAAAGTCATTGATTTGTTTATGATTTCATTGATTTCCATGGTCAGTTTCCCTTTTGCAGATTTCCTTTGACGGGCAGTATGTGTTGGAAAGGAGAAACATGACCAGAGGAAGGAAAAAAACTCCTTAAATGAATAAAATGGGAGGGATGGAGAGCCAACCTGAGGGAGTGACAGAAGAAGAAAGAGGGAGGGAAAGAGGAGAATAGAGACAGCAGGACCAAGCTCACTGCCCCAGTCCTGTCTCCTTTCTTTCCCCCAGAAGCTCAAGGCTTAGATCAACAGATAGGTAAGTTTTTCTCCAGCATTTTTCTTTTTTTCTCCTCTCCTTCTCGTTTTTTTAATGTCATTTTTTTTCTCATTGTGTTTTTCCTCAGTAACTGAAAATGTCATCCCTGTAACTGCTTGGAGTCATCCTCATTCAACTTTTGTATGAGGGCCCATGAGCCATACACAAAGCAGAATTTGTCCTAAATGCATAAAGTGTTTCTACCATACTCTAGGCCTTCTCCTCACAGCTTGCTCCTTACCACTTCTGTTAGAAGACAAAAATTTTGGAGGTTGTAATTATTGCTCATTAACTACAACATCTCGCACAGATGGAGACCTGCTGCTTCATTTATGTGTGAGAACATTTTTATGACAATGTTTATTTGCTTTTGTGTCTGTTGGCCTAATACGTGCAACTAAACTTGAGGGTTTGCGGAAAGCCAGAATTTCCGTTGGCTGGATGCAGAAGCTATAGCTCTGGTTATTACTCCCTGTGCCCTGACTGGTTCAGGCTGTTTCCCAAACCTCCTGCTGTACTTTAAATGACTCTGATTACTTTAAAGGATAAAAACATCTATCAATCTTTCATTTCACTGTGGAATATCACATTGGGGTTGAAGAAGAAGTTTCTAATTATATGTTCTGTTATACTATGGAATGTGACTTCCATGGCTTTGTGTGATTTTGAAGATTTTTGTGGTAACATACACATTTATTTTGGGAGCTACAAGCATCTTGTCTGCTTTACTCTTTTGAGCTGATGTCACATAGTTTCTATCAGTCTGTCTTTCGTTCTTTATTTCCCCCCTACCAGGATGCGGTGGCTCAGCTCCTTGTCTACGCTTCTTGTCCTGTTTCTCCTCTGCCCCCTCCGTTTTATGCACAGGAGATCCTTGTACGCCTTGCAGGCTTAAACTGGCGCAGTGCAAACGATGGACAAGGACGCATGGGGCACCGTGTGTGATGATGTGGTAGATCTTAACTTAGCCCATGTGACATGCCAGCAGTCGGGCTTCCAGCGCAGCTTGACCTGGGCACATAGTGCCAGGTTTGGCCAAGGACAAAGTAGGGCCAGCCAAGAATGTGAAGCTTTAATATACAATTCTCTTGACTGATTTCTCTTTATTTGATGATTTGCCACTCTTTCTTGTGTTAGGTGTGATCTGGTTAGACCAAGGGCTTAGATTTGGTTTTGGCGTTGGTGGGGACGAATGATTCAACCATCGAACCCTGCCCTGTTTCTTTTTTTTTTCCCCCTTTTTGTCTTTGCTTCTTGATAAAAGAAGGAGAAATATACTTGCCTACATATCCTATTCTACATGCTTTTAAACCATTTAAAATTACAATTCATAGTTTTATATGTGAATTATATAATGTTCAATTATTCAATTATTCAATTATTATGTCCTTGATGTGCCTCACCTTTGGCCCTGGCTCTTCCCCTCTGACTGCACTAGGACATATTGCCACCTGATAAAATAACACATTGATTCGTGCCATATAAAAAGTGAGACATGTCAATTCAGATTCTTTGTCAAATATACACTAATGAATCAATTTACATCAGCAGCCTAACAATTGTCATGATAATAAATACTAGTTAATCTATAGCACCAAATCATCAGTCAGTCACCTGTGACCTTGCCTCTTCACCTCTGTCCGAGCTACAACATGGCAGAGCTGCCTCTGTCACCTGATAAATAACAGTGAGACATTCCAAATACATGCAGTCGCGCTTGTGCTTCAAATACAGTCATGAACCATCAAGTCATCATCCAATTTCACCTGTGATCTTGTGTCACCATTACTCTCTGAGCTTTGTGTTGGTTCTTCTGTCACCTGACAAATAGGACATACATGACAAGAAGAATAAAATGGGTAGCTGCTTCAGTGTTTCTGTCAATTCGTGATTGATTGGATGAATGACACTGTGTTTCCAACAAGCTGCAAAGTCACTGTGCTTGTGAAAAGGACTTTTGAGGAGAACTGAGGAGACTGTTGGAGTTTGACATTTGCCACCTTTGGAGAAAATGGCAAGAAGAGACAGTGGAACACAGGACAAAGCTGAAGAAGAACTGCCGGCTATTGGACTGTTGAAGTAAGTAAGATTAAACCTGCCTAATAACACAAACACACATGCCATGAAAATCAGCTTGTTATCTCTCATCAGTGTTAAAATAGTGTCAATTTAACAGACACTTGTTATCAAATGCTGAATTTATCCAATGCTGACAATTAACTAACTAGGTTGCAGGACAACAGTTTAATTTTTGTGGGAAAAAATTCTGGTTTGAACAACCAGTGATGAGACAATAAATTTAGTTGTTAATATAGTAAATTGGGAGATGCTTTCTGCCTGATTGATGCAGCACAAGTAATTTACTGTATGAGGGAAATTCTATTTTTGTGATAATATTTTGAACATGCATTTCTGTTGTCCTGTCAACTTAGTAGGTTAATAGCTGATATGCAAATTAGTTGATGGTTCTTAGGTTAATGAAAGGTGATTGAATTCTAGTACGAGTGAATGGGATGTGTTGGAGTGGAGACTCTAAAACACTGAGTTTCCTGTTGTGATGTGTGAGTGAATCCTGCACCCAGATACACAACTCTGAATATATAAGAACAAACGTCTTTTGTGAAATGTATGACAACATGTCACATGTTTTATGATGACGGGTAAAAAGGAAAACTAAATAAAATTTGTGGCCTAAATGAGTAAAAAGTACAGTCCTGGGGATTAAAATTCATAGCTAATGAGACATGAGGCTTATGTTGTGTGTTGTGCGGCTGATGGTTGGGTTGGTTTTGAATTAATCTAGCTGATGATTTTTCTTTTGTTGTGAAGTTGAGCCTGACAATTAGTATGATGGTATGATAAATCATGCTAATGGTATGATTTACCCTCCTGAGATGAGGAGCATGTGTCATGACTTAACGAGGCCTTTTTATTTTGATACTTTCACAGTGCACTGAAAGTTTGGGAAAGATGGGAAAGACCATCTCTGAATCGAGGAGGGGGGCCTAAGGGTACATCTTTCGCCATCTTACAATGCTGTGATTGCAGCCATTCCCCAACTCTCTGTGAATGGTACTCATGGCCATTGATCAGTGTTCTTTGATCAGTGGGTTTTGGTCAGTGATTGTTGATCAATGGTCATGGGAATTTGCATAATTATGATTAAGGAACTGACCTCACAGCCCATTGTTCCTTCAGTGGGCTGGTTTCAGTCATTATGCAAATGTACTGTTTATAAGGTTTGGGGAAACCTGCAGTCAGCTGAGACTGAAAAAGTCACTTGGATGAGTGACGAACAAAACGCTACGTCCAGATGAACAGATTCAACTTTTGGAGATGCACTGAAAGTCTTGTTTGATAATCTCTGTTTGAGCAGATCTGCACGATTAGAACAGAAGCGCTATACGACATGTCAAGAAAATTGTTGCAAGTGAGTTTCTCCACATTAAAATGGGCTCAGGAGAAAGCCACTTATATGGGACAATTAGAAAATAGGTCCCTACCCAAAAAAAGATTAAGCGAGATGATCCAATATAAAGTTCTTCTTTTCTTTTTGAAATGACGTCATTTTGCTGAGAAGTGGAAATGAAAATGCGACGAAAGAAAGAATGGATGAATGAATGAATGAATGAGTGAGAGAAAAAACACTGACTGACTGGTAAAAGCGGACAGAAGCTGACAGACTGACTGACATCACTGTGCGAAGTTAACCCCCACCTGACAAAGGTGCAGATGAATCTATGTGTGTTTCTTTTTACAGGAGGAGAAAGATGACAGCAACATCTTAGGTTGCGTGAGCTTTGGCTGTACCGATTTGACCTTTTAAATGCCACTTTCTGTGTCTGTGCATCTACCAGGGGTGTTATTCACTACCTTGTGTTGCTCACAGAGGTAACTGTGAGAAAGTGTGTATACACCTGCGCAGCGCTAACATTTCTACAGCATTACAGTTCTTCATGTGATTTGATCATGTGATTTATACCAGGATAGCTGGTTGATGTTTTCTACTACAGGATTTCTGGGTTCATGTGTGAAGAAAACTGTGTTTACAGGTTATGAGTTGGTGATGCTGTTACACTGTGTTGTTGGGGAAATGTGAAGGTTACTTTGACGATGTGAATAACATGTGAGACATTTCCTGTGTTGAAACTAGTGTCACTTCTTTCCACAGCTATGGATGGCTAACTTTATGGTCTTTTTATAGCACCTCTGGACCCTGTCAATTTGTGCCTGACCTCCAGGATTGTCCATGTGTGTTGCTAATGTTTGTTTTTCTAAGAGTGCATGTAGAGGATTCAGCAGAGACGGACAAGTAACATGAGAAAGCAAATAAGAGATGCAGTGTTTGTGGAATAGTTTAATATGGGGCTCATTAGCTGGCCACTACTGAGCTCCTAGTGATAGCTGAGTGGATTACATTAATGTTAACTGAGTACATGGGATGATCCATGTTTGGGGCGAACTATGGTAATAATTGTAGTTTACTGATTTGAGAAAACCTGCACATGATACTTGTCCTGTTGATGCTGAGTGCTTTATTACTCTTATAATACAATTGTTTATAAGTGTGGAGTTTGATTTCACTTCCAGATCTTGTTTTCCAGGCCATGATGGTGTGTATGATGGCTCCAGGCGGAGCCAGATGTGAAGCAAACTTATTATGCAAAACACACTAACATCTTTTATTGTAGGGTTACAGAGCTACTCCAGAGGAGGTGAAGCCCTGATGTTGCCTGGGACATGATCTAGCTAACCTTTTTCTTTCAGACAGGAATCTAGGTTTGATGAGTTGACTCATGGGAGTGTCCATGCGTCAAGAGGAGGGGTCCAGAATTAACATTAAACAATGTTTTCTATGATTTTTGCAGTACTTTGTGTGATTAACAGTTCATTTACGGGTATTAAACCTATGCAAAGTGGTGCATCCATGTTCAGATGAGGCTTTGATGGTCCATAGATGAAGCTCACTGAACTAAAGAATGTGGTTTGATGATGATTGACATGCTTTCCAAGTAGAAGTTTTTCCTCCTAGCAAGGAAATGCAGGTGCAGCAGTTAAAGTATTGCTGAAAGGAATCTCCTGAGAAATCTTCAGAGGCCCAGTGAGAAGCGAGAACCATTCCAGGCATAGCTGACAGTCCAGGCAGTGGTTGAGGTCAAAGGTCGAGCTGTTTGGGGCCCATCATGAGATCAGATTTCGGAGCCACAGCAAGGACCACGAAGCTGGGAAGGATGAGAGCTGTGCCAAGGGGGCTTTCCAGAGGCCAACAGAGGAGATTGTGGACAACAGACGGGCACCTGAAGGATGAGGGGAGCGTGCCAAGCTCCATCGACAACGATGAGTCAGTATTATGAAAGCTGATTTTTAGGCTCTCAGTTACATGAGATGTTTTTCAACTTTGAACTTACATATTCCAGCCTTTCTGATCTATTTTGTGTATCAGGTCAAAGTTCCGTGAACTTCATTTATAACCTTGTCGAAGAGCATGAGGGAGCCCATGGGGACTTTAGTGTAAAAGAAGGACGTCTTATCTCAGGTCAGGCTTCTTTTATGATGAATTTTTGTTCATTTTTATAGTTGTCAAGTTCTTTTGTCTCCTAAAAGTTTATGCTACATCATGTTATAGTCATTAAAGTTCAAACTTACATTAAAATACCAGTACTGATCAAGTCAAGTCAAGTCAAGTCAAGTTGGCTTTATTGTCACTTCAACCATATACAGTTTGTACACAGTGAAGCGAAACAACGTTCCTCCAGGGCCAAGGTGCTACATGCAACATAAATTAACAGAAAAACACTAAACTAGCTAACTAGAGACAGGACAGACTGACCTAACATAAATTACAACATAAATTAACAAAAACTAACTATCTAACTAAAACTCGTAGGTAGTGCAAAGGAAACCGTAAACATACTTGCTATGTAGGTAGTGCAGGAACAGTAAACATAAAAATATTGTGCAAAAAGAGCATTTACAGGTTGATGTGTAAGTCCAGTCTCAATGCTTTGAGGTAGTTGAGTTGAGCTGAGTGATAGTGTGTGTGTGTGTGTGTGTGTGTGTGTGTGTGTGTGTGTGTGTTTGTCAGTCCAGTCCCTTTTTGTTGAGGAGACGGATGGCTTGTGGAAAGAAGCTGTTGCACAGTCTGGATGTGTGTGCCCGAATGCTTCGGTACCTTTTTCCAGATGGCAGGAGTGTGAAGAGTGTGTGAGAGGGGTGTGTCCAATCAGCCACAATGCTGGTGGCTTTGCGAATGCACCGTGTGGTGTAGATGTCCTTAATAGAGGGGAGAGAGACCCCGATTATCTTCTCTGCTGTTCCCAGTCAGCAGTGTGAATAGCAGAGGACTGAGCACACAGCCTTGTGGGGCCCCAGTGCTCAGTGTGGTGGTGCTGGAGGTGCAGTTCCCGATCCGTACTGACTGAGGCCTTCCGGTCAGTTAGGCCTCAGTCTGATGACCAGAGCATATAAATGCAGCACTTTTCATATTTGACAATATATTTTGAAAGCACAAGACAAATCACAAACTTTTTTTAATTTAGGTTTTCATTTTTATTTTGTTTTATTTTTCAGTTGTTGATTTTATGGTGATGTGATGCTATATTACATATTTTTAAGATTGGTTGAATTTCAGATTTTTAATATAGCATCAAACAGTCTCCTCAAGTTGCTTTATACTGTAAGATGAAGACCCTACAGTAGCAGCAAGAAAACCCCGATGAGTTATTAATCCCTTATGAGCAAGCACTAGGCGACAGTGGGGAGGAAAAACTACCTTTAACAGGAAGAAACCTCCGGCAGAACCAGGCTCAGGAAGGGACGGCCATCTGCCGCGGCCGGTGGGGAGTGATGGTAAAGATAATATGAGGAGACAACATGAAGAATATTTCTATTTAACTATTTAATTAGTCTAATAAAGTCTAATTAAATAGTTTTTAAATAAAATATACATGAGATGTTAATTCTGAGGCCAGACTACATTGCTTTAAGATGTGGAAAACATCAAGATGACAATTTCGTCATCACTACTGCCTTTGAAGCGGCAGCTGAACGGCTTCTCAGTTAGTCCATGGGTTTTCAGAAATGACTCCATTGATTAAAGAGCCATTATGATTTTTAAACTAGTTCATTTAAAGTTTCCAATTAGTTTTTAAGAATGTTTTCCACCGATATCACAATTTCCCTACATTATTATCTGCTGGTACAGTTTTTCCATACATATTTCCACTGAAATTGTATTTTTCTTTCTCTGCTTCCATTAGCTTATACAGCAGCATGGGATAGGAAAGCTGCATTTAATGTTATGACAGGCCTCACAGTCGACACAGCATTTGTCGCATGTGCAGTTACAGTTACAGCATTTACACCTGCAACAATTTCTTTCTTCCTTTTTATGTTTTGAATTAACAGCTGGCACACTGATTTGATCTTCCATTTTGGAGTCAACTGTGTTGGAAATTTGTTCGTCTTTGTCAGAGTCAACTGCGTCGGGATCCTGCATGCAGCACAGACTGCAACAAAACAGTCGGGCTATGAATAAGAAAAACCGACGTATTCGGCTTGGTCTCTTGGGTGGTTTTTCTGCTTCCTCTATGAACTGTGTAACTATTATGTCGTTAGCGTATGGGTCATTCGATCGCATCATTATCAGAACTATTTTTGCATTATAACCTTTTTTTACCAGAGATTTGAAAACCATCTGATGGAGCTCATGCATCCTTTCGAGGGTTTTGAACTGGTTTAAGGCGATTTCATCAAATCGATCCTTGATTTCAGCCCAGATTTTGTTGGCAAGCCTCTCTGCGATGGCTTTAACTTCCTCCTGACAGATGAGTATGCCTGTTTTTATTACCACCTGGTTAACTAAGTCTTCCATGCAGAAATACAACAACTCTTTCTCGTATTTTCTGTTAGTTGCCATTGTTTTTGAATATGCGTTTCTTTGCTCTGTCTTCGTTAAAGATAGCTTTGAAAATCGTTTGGTGATATAAAGTGAGGGGATATATTTAAGCCTTCGGTTGCAACGTAATATCCTTTGATGTGTAAATCCTTTGATGCGTAAATCCTTTGATTACATTCTAACATCGTGTGACAGTTTAAACGTCAGAGTTGAGCAATGACATAAAGTTCAAACACTTAGGCAGTGTTGGGGAGTAACGGAATACATGTACCGCCGTTACGTATTCAGAATACAAAATATGAGTAACTGTATTCCGTTACAGTTACCGTTTAAAAAGGTGGTATTCAGAATACAGTTACTTTGTTGAAATAAATGGATTACACGGCGGTACTTCCCTGTTTCATATTGTCGCGGGTCAGGACTGTTTGGGTTTGTTTGACAGCTACGTTCTGTTGTTCCAGGCGGCAGCGTTACGGTTGCCATGGTTACAGGGTGACGCGCTCTCTCTCTCTGCGTGTTTCCTGGGTGAGAGAGCGCTTTTTATGTGTGCCTATGCCAAGAGGCACACATATTACTATTCGTCGGATTTATTATGTGTGCCTATGCCAAGAGGCACACATATTACTATTCCTCGGATTTATTGTGTGGATGCTTTATGCATCCACACTATTGAGTTCCTGTTTCTCTTTATTCTTTATTATACTTTATTATTGTGTGGATGCTGGAGGCATCCACACTATTGAGTTCCTGTTTCTCTTTATTCTTTATACTTTATTCTAGTTGCCACTTTTTGCACTTTCTTTGGCACTTTTCTACTTCCACAATTTTCAGCCGATTTTCACCGTTCAAATTTTAAACTATTCTGCTATTTCTGCTAATGATGGCTATGACTTTTGGTATTTTTAACTGTTATACTTTTTAAAATATTAAGCTTTTTATGCTTTTTTTTGTCCCATTGAAATGAATGGAAAACTTCCAAAATTCTGCTAAAACTTGCTCGATTTTGAAACTTAACTACTTTGTCCTACTTTCACCTAGAACAACCATTCAAACTTTAAAATGTTCACAAATTATTGGGCTATTCATGAATGATTCAGCTTTTTCATATCTGTTACCATTTTCATCTTATCCCTGTTTAAGTTTTCAGTTTCATCTTTGTGATTTTTCACAAAATACATGCGTTGTTATGGTTGCTATGCACTTGGCTTCCAGTGTGCCACTGTAGGTTTCGCAGTCTTCTCTTCATGTTCGAACAACTTCTTCCTACTTGCTCAATTTTCACTTAACTTCCACAAATTATACATCAAAACGTAGGTATTTTTGCTGGCTTTCAGAAAATGTCACTATCATTGTTGTGGGATTTATAGAATTTTCCCAAATCTCCTCAGACCAACACAAAGTCTGAAAAGTCTCCATAGAAAGTCAATGGAGAGTTTGTTCAAAATCACTGCTGGATTTCTCTAATGAGAGGCATTTTCGAATCGTCATATCTCCTTAACGAAGCGAAGTTAAGACATGAGGCTTGTGCCAATATATCTTCAGACACTCCTGACGCTCACAATTCAAGAATTTTTTTCTCATCTATTACCATTTGGCCATGAATTGGGTTTGTTTGAGGGTAGGAAATTTGTCCCTCGCTCAGATTTCTTCAGATTTCAAACTCTGGAAATGAGGCACTTTTTTCTCTCGTCATATCTTTTTGATGGATTTCCACAGAGACCTGAAAATTTCCATGATTGTTCACCAAAGCCTGCTGTCTCTTACGGTGAAAAAATGATATCAATACTCCAAATAGATTTAGAGTTAGAAAGCGTTGTTTGAGGGCAAGCCAAGGCAGTTTTCGCTTGCCTCTACTCATTTATGGTGCATTAGAAGTCAAATATCTTCAATAATTCATATTTTAATGATAAAGTGTCAACACTTTAAGATTCCCCCATCTCTTCTGAACAAAACGGTGTAAGAATGACTGTTCTAGCCCCTACGGTTAGGAAATTATGGCCATTTGTTTGAGAGGAATCCTCACTATGAGAAATTCACTGCAGAAATCCTGTCTCTGTGCTCTGTGTGTGTAAAAACGGCTGCACCTGTTTTGGCGGGAAAAAGTGCACAGCCTCTCTGATTGGTGGATTCAAATTTAGCAGCTCCCAGGCTGCTTGACTGAGCTAGAAACTTGATTTTCTCTCCCTGTGTGTGTGTGTGTGTGTGTGTGTGTGTGTGTGTGTGTGTGTGTGACAGACAGACAGAGAGAGAGAGAGGGCGAGAGAGAGTTTTTATTGGAGCATCTTATTGTATGATTTAAATTCAATATATTTAGACTGGTTGAGTGAATTTGATCCTGTGTGTGTCTCTCTGTGCTTGTGGGACTTTTTGCAGATGTTCATTTTGCTTTTCCAATTTTTCTATTTAAGTTATTACTATTGTGCTAAGTCATAGCATTTGTGCTGCTTTTCAGTATTTGTGCTAAATACAGCATTTCTGGTAAATCATACTATTTCTGCTATTTTATAAGATTTGTGCTAAGTACAGCATTTGTGCTAAATCATACTATTTCTGCTATTTTATAGGATTCGTACTTAATATAATATTTCTGCTTAATTATAGTATTTGTGCTAAAACATAGTATTTCTACTAAACGCAGTATTTCTGGGTAATCATAGTATTTCTATGTATTCCTGCCAGCTCCTCAGGAAGCCAATCCTCTGTGAGGACTGTAATTTTCAAATTGACATATCAAGTCATGCACGGCTTCCCAGCCAGCCAATCATATCTGAGTCCTGGGACATTCAAATTTGCATATTGTTCCCTTCATGGCTTCCCAGCCAGCCAATCATATCTGAGTCCTGGCACATTTAAATTTGCATATTGGGACCTTCATGGCTTCTAAGCCCACCAATCATCTATGTCATATATCTCTAATATTTCATATTTTTATTTTAAATGTCTTCTGAATAAAATGGTCTAAGAATGACTGTTTTAGTCCCTACGGTTAGGAAATTATGGTCATTTGTTTGAGGGGAGTCGTCATTATGAGAAATAGACTGCAAAAGTCCTGTGTCTCTCTGTGCTGCGTGCACCTGTTTTGGCGGGAAAAAGTGCACAGGCTCTCTGATTGGTGGATTCAAATTCAGCAGCTCCCAGGCTGCTTGACTGAGCTAGAAACTTACTTCTCTCTCCCTGTGTGTGTGTGTGTGTGTGTGTGTTTGTGTGTGTGTGTGTGTGTGTGTGTGTGTGTGTGCGTGTGTGTGTGTGTGTGACAGAGAGAGAGGGGGAGAGAGAGAGAGAGAGAGAGAGAGAATGCCTTTTTATGGGATGATCTCATTGTAAGATTCAAATTCAATATATTTAGACTGGTTGACTGAATTGGATCTTGTGTGTGTGTGTGTGTGTGTGTGTGTGTGTGTGTGTGTGTGTGACAGAGAGAGAGAGGGAGAGAGAGAGAGAGAGAAAGCCTTTTTATGGGATGATCTCATTGTAAGATTCAAATTCAATATATTTAGACTGGTTGACTGAATTGGATCTTGTGTGTGTGTGTGTGTGAGAGAGAGAGAGAGAGAGAGAGAGAGAGAGAGAGAGAGAGAGAAAGCCTTTTTATGGGATGATCTCATTGTAAGATTCAAATTCAATATATTTAGACTGGTTGACTGAATTGGATCTTGTGTGTGTGTGTCTGTGTGTGTGTGACACAGAGAGAGAGAGAGAGAGAGAGAGAGAGAAAGCCTTTTCATGGGATGATGTCATTGTAAGATTCAAATTCAATATATTTAGACTGGTTGACTGAATTGGATCTTGTGTGTGCGTGTGTGTGTGTGACAGAGAGAGAGAGGGAGAGAGAGAGAGAGAGAGAGAGAGAATGCCTTTTTATGGGATGATCTCATTGTAAGATTCAAATTCAATATATTTAGACTGGTTGACTGAATTGGATCCTGTGTGTGTGTGTGTGAGTGTGTGTGTGTGTGTGTGTGTGTGTGTCTGTGCATGTGTGTTTCCATATGTGTCCATATTTGTGATTGTGTGGCTGTTATATATTTTTTTATCGATTTTTTTTCATTTAACAAGTATATCTGAAGGACCCTTAGCATGTTCAGCATTTTTTCAGCTGTCCATTTTGCTTTTCCAATTTTTCTGTTTAAGTTATTACTATTGTGCTAAATCATAGCATTTCTGCTGTTTTATAAGATTTTTGCTAAATTTAGTATTTCTGATTAATTATAGTTTTTCTACCAAATCATAGTACAGTATTTTTGCTTTTTATAGGATTTTTATAGGATATTTATATTGCTTGATATAGTATTTCTGCTTATTATAGGATTTGTGCTTAATATAGTATTTCTGCTAAATGTAGTATTTATGCTTAATCATAGTATTTCTATATATTTCTGCCAGGTCCCCAGGCAGCCAATCCTCTGTGAGGACTGAGGCATTCAAATTTACAAATCAGGGCCTGCACGGCTTCCCAGCCAGCCAATCATATCTGAGGTCTGCCCTTTCTTCTCTCGTCATATCTCAGCGACAGATGTACAAAGAGCAATGCAAATCACAGTCAAAGTACACCAAAGTCCGCTGATTCACCCAGTACAAGAATTATGCTTCTAGTCCAACTAGTTTTTGAGTTACACGACATTTTATAACTCCAAAAAACTGCGTTTTTCGCCTCTCACCGCAATCTAATTCTGACTGCTCATCACCCTGTTTTCCAGGCACTCGCTCTCTTTCCCAATTCTGCAAACATTTATGATTTTAGCAGCTTTTCTAATATGGACCTCAAATTCTTGTTAACACTCCATGGCACAAATACTCTTCCCTTTAGGCTCTGTGTATGTGTGTGTGTGTATCAATATTTCTCCCATTTTAAAGTATTACTCCTCCATAATTGTATTTCTGTTAAATCAAAGTACTTTTACTACATCTTAGTACTTCTGCTCAATCATAGTATTTCTGCTAAATCATAGTATTTTTGTTAAGTTTAAGAATGTTTGGCTAAATATATTCTTTCTGTTATCTTATACTATTTCTCCTAAATTCTTGTATTTTTGACAAGTTATCGTGTTTCTGGTAAGTTACATTATTTCTGCTAAGTTCTGCTATGCTATTGTATTTCTGCCAAGTATTATGTTTCCTCTAAGATATTGCAGTTCTGCTAAGTTACTACATTTTAGCAAAGTTCCTTTGCTTCTGCAAAGTTTTTACAAATTCTGCAACTTTTCAGCTTTTTCTGCTAGTTTCAGCAGACAGCTTCAGCATTACAGCATCCACACTGCATTTTCGCAGGAAATGCAAATTTTTCTAGTTGTGTGGATGCTTTAAGCATCCACACTATTGAGTTCCTGTTTCTCTTTATTCTTTATACTTTATTATTATTATTCTAGTTGCCACTTTTTCACTTTTTTTGGCACTTAACTACTTCCACAATTTTCAGCCGATTTTCACCGTTCAAATTTTAAACTATTCTGCTATTTCTGCTAATGATCGCTATATCTTTTGGTGTTTATTACTGTTATACTTTTTAAAATATTCCACTTTTTTCCTTTAATTTGTCCCATTGAAATGAATGGGAAACTTCTGCAATTCTGCTAAATTTTGCTTGTTTTTGAAACTTAACTACTTTTTCCTACTTTCACGTAGAACAACCATTCAAACTTTAAAATGTTCTCAAATTATTGGGCTATTCAGGAATAAATCAGATTTTTCAAATCTTTTACCGTTTTATTTTTATGCCTCTTAAAGTTTTGAGTTGGAAAATTGTGATTTTTCACAAAATACATGCGTTGTTATGGTTGCTATGCACTTGGCTTCCAGTGTGCCACTGTAGGTTTCGTAGTCTTCTCTTCATGTCCGAACAACTTCTTGCTACTTGCTCAATTTTCACTCAACTTCCACAAATTATACATCAAAACGTAGGTATTTTTGCTGGCTTTCCGAAAATGTCACCATCATTGTTGTGAGACTTATAGAATTTTGGCAAATCTCCTCAGAGCAACACAAAGTCTGAAAACTCTCCATAGAAAGTCAATGGAGAGTTTGTTCAAAATCACCGCTTGATTTCTGTAATGAGAGGCATATTCGAATCGTCATATCTCCTTAACGAAGCGAAGTTAAAACATGAGGCTTGTCCCAGTATATCTTCAGACACTCCTGACGCTCACAATTCAAGAATTTTTTTCTCACCTATTACCGTTCTGAGATGAGTTACACTTGTTTGAGCGTAGGAAATTCGTCCTTCGCTCAGATTTCTTCAGATTTCAAACTCTGGAAATGAACCACTTTTTTCTCTCGTCATAACTTTTTGTTGGATTTCCACAGAGACCTGAAAATTTCCATGATTGTTCACCAAAGCCTGCTGTCTCTTACGGTGAAAAAATGATATTGATACTCCAAATAGATTTAGAGTTAGAAAGCGTTGTTTGAGGGCAAGTCAAGGCAGTTTTTGCTTTGCTCTACTCAGTTATGGTGCATTAGAAGTCAAATATCTTTAATAATTCATATTTTAATGATACATTGTCAACACTTTAAGATTCCCCCATCTCTTCTGAACAAAACGGTGTAAGAATGACCGTTCTAGCCCCTATAGTTAGGAAATTATGGTCATTTGTTTGAGGGGAGTCGTCATTATGAGAAATAGACTGCAAAAATCCTGTGTCTCTCTGTGCCGCATGCACCTGTTTTGGCGGGAAAAAGTGCACAGCCTCTCTGATTGGTGGATTTAAATTCAGCAGCTCCCAGGCTGCTTGACTGAGCTAGAAACTTACTTCTCTCTCCCTGTGTGTGTGTGTGTGTGTGTGTGTGTGTGTGTGTGTGTGTGTGTGTGTGAGACAGAGAGAGAGAAAGAGAGGGCGAGACAGAGTTTTTATGGGAGCATCTTATTGTATGATTTTAATTCAATATATTTAGACTGGTTGACTGAATTTGATCCTGTGTGTGTCTCTCTGTGCATGTGTGTTTCCATATGTTTCCATATTTCTGATTGTGTGACTGTTACACATTTTTTGCTCAGTTTTTTTTCATTTAACAAGTACATTTGAAGGACCCTTAGCATGTTCAGCATTTTTTCAGCTGTCCATTTTGCTTTTCCAGTTTTTCTGTTTAAGTTATTACTATTGTGCTGAATCATACTATTTCTGCTATTTTATAAGATTTGTGCTAAATATAGTATTTCTACCCAGTATAGTATTTCTGATTAATTATAGTTTTTCTACCAAATCATATTACAGTATTTTTGCTTTTTATACCATTTTTATAGGATTTTTATATTGCTTAATATAGTATTTCTGCTTTTTATAGGATTTGTGCTTAATATAGTATTTCTGCTTTTTATAGGATTTGTGCTTAATACAGTATTTCTGCTAAATGTAGTATTTATGCTTAATCACACTATTACTATATATTTCTGCCAGCTTCCCAGCCAGCCAATCATATCTGAGGTCTGCAGTTTCTTCTCTCGTCATATCTCAGCGACGGATGTACAAAGAGTAATGAAAATCGCAGTCAAAGTACACCAAAGTCCGCTGATTCACCCAGTACAAGAATTATGCTCCTAGTCCACCTAGTTTTGGAGTTACACGATGTTTTGTAACTCCAAAAAATGGCGCTCTTTGCCTCACACCGCGATCTAATTCTGACTGCTCATCACCCTGTTTCCCAAGTGCTCACTGTCTTTCCCAGTGGCGCAGCTGGTAATGACACAGGTCTGCAACCCAAAAGTCGTGGGTTCAACTCCACCTTGGACAACATGTTTTTTGCCCTACAAATTAATACACTATCACAGACCACTAATTCATATTCATCATTTATTACAATTCTCAAAACTTTTTACCAGCTTTTCTAATATGGACCTCACATTCTTCTTAACACTCCATGGCACAAATACTCTTCCCTTTAGGCTCTGTGAATGTGTGTGTGTATCAATATTTCTCCCATTTTAAAGTATTACTCCTCCATAATTGGATTTCTCTTAAATCAAAGTACTTTTACTACATCTTAGTACTTCTGCTCAATCATAGTATTTCTGCTAAATCATGGTTTTTGTGCCCAGTCATCAGAATCATGTTTATTGGCCAAGTATATGTGCATACAAATACAAGGAATTTGGTTCCGGTAGATGGTGGCTCTCGAGCACAGTAATGTAAATCTCACACACACACACACACACACACACGTATCTATATATACATTGCACATGCATACACATACATACACAAAGCTGTGTAAACCAACTATAAATAACTAATCTAAACGTATATACATAAAATACAGAAATGAAATGAGGTGGAATGAATACTACAGAATGTACATAAGGTGCAGTTGCAGTCTGGCAGTGGGAGGAGTGTGACAGTTCAACTGTTTAGAAGGGAGATGGCGAGGGGAAAGAAACTGTTCCTGTGTCGGGTGGTCCTGGTCTGCAGGCTTCTGTACCGTCTGCCAGAGGGCAGCAGATCAAAAAGTCTGTGTCCAGGGTGTGAGGGGTCTGTGATGATTTTCCCTGCCCGTTTCCTGGTTCTTGAGAGGTACAGATCCTGGATGGAGGGCAGGGGGGCGCCGATGATCCTTTCTGCTGCCCGTACAGTCCGCTGCAGTCTGCACCTGTCCTGTTTAGTGGCTGCACCATACCAGACTGTGATGGAGGAGCACAGGACAGACTCAATGACTGCAGTGTAGAGCTGGATCAGCAGCTCCTGTGGAAGACTGTACTTCCCCAGTTGTCTCAGGAAGTACATCCTCTGCTGGGTCTTTTTGAGGATGGAGTTGATGTTGGTCGCCCACTTCAGGTCCTGGGAGATGGTGGTACCCAGCAACTTGAAGATCTCCACAGTCGACACAGGGCTGTCTGATATGATGAGGGGGGGCAGAGTTGAGGGATGTCTCCTGAAGTCCACTGTCATCTCTACAGTTTTAAGAGTGTTCAGCTCCAGATTGTGCTGACTGCACCAGAGTACCAGCCGCTCAACTCATCATAACATTTGTGTTATGTTATAGTATTACTACTAAGTGGAGGAATTTCTAAAATGTTACAGTATATGTGCTGATTACAGTATTTCTGCCAAATATAGTATTTCTGATTAATTATAGTTTTTCTACCAAATCATATTACAGTATTTTTGCTTTTTATAGGATTTTTATAGGATATTTATATTGCTTAATATAGTATTTTTGCTTTTTATACGATTTGTGCTTAATACAGTATTTCTGCTAAATGTAGTATTTATGCTTAATCATACTATTTCTATATATTTTTGCCAGGTCCTCTGTGAGGACTGAGACATTCAAATGTACATATCAGGGCCTGCATGGCTTCCCAGCCAGCCAATCATATCTGAAGTCTGCCGTTTCTTCTCTCGTCATATCTCAGCGACGGATGTACAAAGAGCAATGAAAATCGCAGTCAAAGTACACCAAAGTCCGCTGATTCACCCAGTACAAGAATTATGCTTCTAGTCCACCTAGTTTTTGAGTTACATGACGTTTTATAACTCCAAAAAACGGCGCTCTTTGCTTCTCACCGCGATCTAATTCTGACTGCTCATCACCCTGTTCCCCAAGGACTCACTGTCTTTCCCAGTGGCGCAGCTGGTAATGACACAGCTCTACAACACAAAGGTCGCAGGTTCAACTCCACCTCGGACAACACGTTTTTGCCCTACAAATTAATACACTATCACAGACCACTAATTCATATTCATCATTTATTACAATTCTCAAAACTTTTTACCAGCTTTTCTAATATGGACCTCACATTCTCTTAACACTCCATGGCACAAATACTCTTCCCTTTAGGCTCTGTGAATGTGTGTGTGTATCAATATTTCTCCCATTTTAAAGTATTACTCCTCCATAATTGGATTTCTCTTAAATCAAAGTACTTTTACTACATCTTAGTACTTCTGCTCAATCATAGTATTTCTGCTAAATCATAGTATTTTTGCCAAATCATGGTTTTTGTGCCAAATCATCAGAATCGTGTTTATTGGCCAAGTATATGTGCAGACAAATACAAGGAATTTGGTTCCGGTAGATGGTGGCTCTCGAGCACAGCAATGTAAATCTCACACACACACACACACACACACACACACACACACACACATATATCTATATATACATTACACATGCATACACATACATACACAAAGCTGTGTAAACCAACTATAAATAACTAATCTAAACGTATATACATAAAAATACAGAAATGAAATGA